>NC_066522.1:16582328-16617328 GCF_024679095.1 Eriocheir sinensis
TCATCGTCTTTATTTTCATCGTCTCCATCTTCATCGTCTTTATTTTCATCGTCTTCATCTTCATCGTCTTCATCTTCATCGTCTCCATCTTCATCGTCTCCATCTTCATCGTCTCCATCTTCATCGTCTCCATCTTCATCGTCTTCATTTTCATCGTCTTCATTTTCATCGTCTCCATCTTCATCGTCTTCATTTTCATCGTCTCCATCTTCATCGTCTCCATCTTCATCGTCTCCATCTTCATCGTCTTCATTTTCATCGTCTCCATCTTCATCGTCTCCATCTTCATCGTCTCCATCTTCATCGTCTTCATTTTCATCGTCTCCATCTTCATCGTCTCCATCTTCATCGTCTTCATCTTCATCGTCTCCATCTTCATCGTCTCCATCTTCATCGTCTTCATTTTCATCGTCTCCATCTTCATCGTCTCCATCTTCATCGTCTCCATCTTCATCGTCTTCATTTTCATCGTCTCCATCTTCATCGTCTCCATCTTCATCGTCTCCATCTTCATCGTCTTCATTTTCATCGTCTCCATCTTCATCGTCTCCATCTTCATCGTCTCCATCTTCATCGTCTTCATTTTCATCGTCTCCATCTTCATCGTCTTCATTTTCATCGTCTCCATCTTCATCGTCTTCATTTTCATCGTCTTCATTTTCATCGTCTCCATCTTCATCGTCTCCATCTTCATCGTCTCCATCTTCATCGTCTCCATCTTCATCGTCTCCATCTTCATCGTCTTCATTTTCATCGTCTCCATCTTCATCGTCTCCATCTTCATCGTCTCCATCTTCATCGTCTTCATTTTCATCGTCTCCATCTTCATCGTCTCCATCTTCATCGTCTCCATCTTCATCGTCTTCATTTTCATCGTCTTCATCTTCATCGTCTTCATCTTCATCGTCTTCATCTTCATCGTCTCCATCTTCATCGTCTTCATTTTCATCGTCTCCATCTTCATCGTCTTCATCGTCTTCATCTTCATCGTCTCCATCTTCATCGTCTCCATCTTCATCGTCTTCATTTTCATCGTCTCCATCTTCATCGTCTTCATCTTCATCGTCTCCATCTTCATCGTCTCCATCTTCATCGTCTCCATCTTCATCGTCTCCATCTTCATCGTCTTCATCTTCATCGTCTCCATCTTCATCGTCTTCATTTTCATCGTCTCCATCTTCATCGTCTCCATCTTCATCGTCTCCATCTTCATCGTCTTCATCTTCATCGTCTCCATCTTCATCGTCTCCATCTTCATCGTCTTCATCTTCATCGTCTCCATCTTCATCGTCTCCATCTTCATCGTCTTCATCTTCATCGTCTCCATCTTCATCGTCTCCATCTTCATCGTCTTCATCTTCATCGTCTCCATCTTCATCGTCTCCATCTTCATCGTCTTCATCTTCATCGTCTCCATCTTCATCGTCTTCATCTTCATCGTCTCCATCTTCATCGTCTTCATCTTCATATACTGTCTTTCTTCTTCCACCTACTGTACCTTTCTCCATGTATCCACTTTTTCTTCTTGCTATTCCCTCTAAGAATAGACATAGTGGAAACAGGCATCATAAGAGAGTGTGAGTTTTGTTTAGGCTTCCAATTACCTGCATCATTTAAAAAAAAAATCATAGCCCCGCATCATCAACAGACTGGGACCAACCACCAACACTCACAAGACAACCTTCTCAGGGGTATAGTGAAACCTGATTGGCGCGTCCGGTTTGGCGTTGGTTCCCGCGGGCCCTTTCCTCCCCTCTGCTCCGCCACACAGTCCCAACACCTATTTTTTTTTCCTTTCATATGTTACCTATGGCTGACATATGAGAGGAAAAGATAGGTGTTGGGACTGTGTGGCGGAGCAGAGGGGAGGAAAGGACCCGCGGGAGCCAACGTCACAACGGACTCGCTAGTTTGGCTTCACTTTTTTTATAGCATATATTTTTGGACGTTTCGCCGGTAGACTTTCATGATGGGGCCTGTTGGTCAGCCCAGCCCGCTAGTGGTGCAGGGAAGTGTTTTATAGTGACGCCATCTTGCTTGGCTCATGCTGCCCCCCTGAACTCCACTTGATCCTCTTTATAGAGTTTCGTTAGAGTTGAAAGCCGGTCATCAGGACAGCATGTGAGTAGTCTAAGGCCACTCAGCGACAGCTAAAATGTGTCAGCTTTTAGCGGCGTCCGGAACTAGAACCCCGGGCCCTCCAGGACACCCCGCCCGCACACCTGCCACTCAGCCACCGCCTCCCCGACAACAACTGTATTTCGCGTGTGTTGCAGCCACAACTGTGAACGATCAAAGCGGCCGGATGAGTCAAATAGAAACAGGCAACAGTGATATTAATCCTTATCCGATCCCTCCAACTGTAAATTACGCGAGCCGCCTTTTTTGGAAAGTTACCAAATTGCGCCAGAGATGCATGGCACGCGCGGGGCAGAGCGGCCAGGGAACGATTGATACGCACGCACCCGTCACGCACAAACAGCCGGCGGGCAATTAATCCGCCCCTGACCCTCGACCTGTAAATTACGTCAACCGCCTCTATGGAAATGCCAGAGCCCCTGAATTTCATAGGCGACCATAATTAATCTTTTAACCTGATCCCTCAAATGCAATCAAATTAATCCTTACCGATCCCTACAACTATAGATTACTGAGCCCGTTTTTAGAAGAATTATTAATATCATGACTTTTTTTTTTGGTGGCGGTTTGTTTTACCTGTTTCCTCAGAATGTTACATAATTACATAAACTGAAAACTGTGAAGCGACTGAATTTTAACCTTTTAAGAGACACTCAGCCTGTGTACCTAATCCCTCGAAATGCTAAACTAGTCCACAAATACCTTTAGAGAAAAAAAATACAAAAACATGAATCTTTAAGTAACACTCACTGATATTTCCCTCTAATCCATCAAAATTATTCAATATATACAGTTAATCCTCTCCCGAGCCCTCACAGCATAAACAATACCAACCGAGATTCTTATACGTAAAAAATAAATATATATAACCTGTGAATACTATAGGTGAGGATCACTAACCTTTCTACCTGATCGAACAAAATGTTAATTACTTCAACCACTTTTTTTCTATTATTATAGAAACTAGACCCCGGAAATCGTAAATTAAGGCGACAAAAATAATTAAGCGCTTCATCTTATCCAACTAAAATGCAAATGCCGCCATCAACCCTTTTTTTTTAAGCAATACTTGAATCCCTGAAATGTTACAAATGACGCAGTTCGCCCCTCGTGGCCTGCCTCGTAAACCACATTTGCATTTGCGGCCAACAGGTGATTGACCCGCGGCGGAAGTGCAGGTGAGGGGTGGGGTGGGGGGAGAGGGGAATGGGGGGATGTGGGGGGGGGGGGGGTTACGCGCAAGCCCATTACCCTGATGAATGGCTCGCTGTGTGTGTATTTGTATTTGTTATTAAACGGGGACGCGGCGACATACGTGATCAGTGGTCATTAGCGTCGCCATGCCTTCAGTGTCATTACCGTGTGTGTGTGTGTGTGTGTGTGAAAGAGAGGGGTGAGGGTGGGAGGGCGGGGGAAGGTATGAGAGAAAGAGGAAGAAAAAAAGAGAAAGGTGCATCAGAAGTGAGAGTTTGTTATAGTTGTTGTCGTTATTTCCATCATCAGCCATTAGTATTAGGTCACTGCAGCATAAAGGCCTTTCCGAACGTCCTCCACCCTCTGTCTGATGTTAGCGCTCTCCATTCTGCTCTGCGATGGGTTCTGATACCATTTATAGCAACCTGGGTCTCTATCTGCTCTGACTTCTACACTTCCTGCTTGGGTTGTCAGTTTTACCTTTCCTGTCCACCTGCTGTCAGCTTTACCCATGATATGACTTACCTTCCCAAGTCTATTTATCTTTCTTAGTCATTGTTAGGAGATCTTCAATCTTTGCCTGTTACCCAACCAGTGATGTTCGCCGAAATCTCTAGTGACAGGCGTTCAAAGTGCAGGTAATCCGAGCGTTGGTAGGAGATCCGTGGTTGTACTGACGCTGTGTTGTTGACTTACCTCTGACTGCTACCTGGAGACATTATTACACACACACACACACACACACACACACACACACACACACACACACCAGGGGTTGCAGTAAGACATGAGTTATTATCCAGTATACTATATTTTCTCCATGGGTCACCTCTACATGTGATGACTGCGATGATACAAAACAAGCACCGTCCACTGTACCCCTACAGAGTGCACTTATTGGGTGTGGAAAAGAATCAAGGAGCGAGTCGCCGGCAACCTCGGCCTCGGCGTGACAGCTGATGCACGGACAATGTGTGTATATATTATATATACACACACACATATCAAGTTAGTCAGTCCTCGTGTTAGCGGGCCATCATCGTCTACAAGGGGCGGGGCGGCGTGGGGGTGGCGTGGCGTGGCGTGGCGTGTTGGGTTGGGTCGGGGCACCAGGCTGCCGTTCTGGCGTGGCTAGAGGCGGGTATTGGCATCGAGGTTCAGGTACATGTCTGTTTGTTTCTTTTAATGACTATGATTCCCACTCTTGGCGGCACGCCGGGCACTGGGCGGCCCGCTGGGGGGAGGCGACCCTATCGACGTGTGCTGGACGCCGCGGCTGAGGGCAGCACGCCTGGCGCCCCTCAGCGTGTGTGTGTGTGTGTGTGTGTATCATACAGTACTGTGCTGGCGGCAGTGGTGGTGGGCGCAGCACCAGCCGGTGTGTCGGGGTCACTGTCGCCGCCATCGCCGCCGCCGCCGCTATCAGCTCCAAGGGTACTTCACTCCCTTGGCCGCCTTGCGGACACGATCACGGCACGAACACGAGGACTGACCGTAAATGCTCCGTGCGTCACGGCGTCACACACACTGATTGACTGACTGAGACAAGCCACGCTCAGGCGACCACAGAACAGACACTAAAAGAGGCGGAGAGAACGAACGGAAGACGCACGGAAGATACATAATGATAAAAAAATATTACAACAAAACAACAAGAAATGGTAACCAACAAATAGCAGATAAGAAGAGAAATATATAAATGAAGACGAACCCAGAACGTTCCCTGCGGCAGACCCACCTCCGGGCGTGAACCCAGGGGATGAAGCTGCCGCGGGGCCCACAACGAGGAGCACAGAGCAACAGAAGAAGGGGGAGGAGGAGGAAGAACGGGCGCCGCGCAAGACGGACCCCCTTCATGAAAACTGACCCTTGCAACAGTAAATATATATACTCTTTAAGTGTAGATTTTGAACATAGAGACGCGTATGCCATTCATACTAACTACAACACAAACACACGAATGTATATATCACGCGGGGGGGAGGGGGGAGAGGGGAGTCATGAATGCCCTAAGTGTTGAGTGTATTACCTGGACACACACACACACACACACACACACACACACACACACACGACGCTTTGTGCGCCGTGCATTCCTGAGTGTTGTGTTGTGGTTGTTTGTGTTGGACAGGTAGCAGTTTGCCGTGGGCGTGACTGTAGTGTTGAAGTGTTGCTGTTAGAGGGATCGTGCGTGTTTGCCTGCCTCCAAGTTGCTATGTTGATGTTTGGGGGGGTAGTGTTGAGGCTTTGTGTTGCATGCCGTTTGTACTGTTCATCTTGCTGTTGGTAGTTGTGTGGTGTCGGTGTGTTGCGTCGCGTGTCAGAGTCAGTTATCAAGTTGTGTTGGTGTGTTTCTTCTTATGGGCGAGAGCATGGTTTGTGTTTGTGTTCGGGGTGTTGCTGGGTGAATGATACGAAGCTATATGAATGTTGATGGCTGGTGAGCGGATGGTATGAATGCGCTGTGTTGAGGTGCGGCTGGTGTTGCTGTGTTGAGGCGTGTGTGAAGGTGGTATGAAATCAGTCTGACGGTGTTCGTGTTAGTATGAGTGACAGAAGTGACGAGTCTTTGTTACTGGCATCATCAGAACTGCATTTCAACACCTTTAAGCTGCGAATCAAGGAGCTTCTGACTTTAAGGGGGTGCGTTAGATTAGATTCCTGAACGTGGGACAAAAAGACGGATATAGGAACTGAGGACGGTCGGCTGCATCAACGGCCCTATCTCATAATGCATTTTGTACTACCTGGTGGAGATACAGCCGCGTCGGGAGTGCCTTGGAGAGTCATTGGCTGAGGAGGAGGAAGAAGGCGATGGATTTTGGGATTTTGTCGTTTAGTGTTTAGAGTCCAAAGAGAGTGTTTGTGTGTCGTCCATAGAGTCCAATTGAAGCTTATGTCTGTCGTTTAAAAGAGTCCAAGGAAAGCTTTGTCTCTGTCGTTTAAGGTGTAAAAAAAAGGCTTATATATCCGTCATTCATAGAGTTCCGGTAAAGCTTTATGCGAGTGTCGTGTAGAGTATAAGGAAAACTTTTGTCTGTCGTTTAATTAAAGAGTCCAGTGAAAGCTTCGCATCTGTCGTTTATAAAGTTGAGGGAAAGTCTTGTTTTTGTCGCTGATTCATGCGGGAAAGGATCGTTCGGGGATCTTCTCTTGATCTGACTCCTTGTAGATTTTTTGATACTTGATACATGCAGGCTTTGATGGTGCAGTGTGTTGCCTTTCTCGTGCCAAAGTGTTGTGTGTGTGTGTGTGTGTGTGTGTGTGTGTGTGTGTGTGTGTGTGTGTGTGTGTGTGTGTGTGTGTGAGTGTGTGTGTGTGTGTGTGTGCTTGCAGTAACCGCAGAAAATCCAGCTGAATGCCCTCAAGGGAGACCAGAAAACCACACATACGAACACACATACGTACTGACTAACATTCACACAAATAAGTCACGGGAAACAACAAACAAACGAACAAACTCATCATCATCGTCATCATTATCCTCATCATCATCATCATGGCACGCTTATCTTTTTCATAAATAATAAAATAATATTAATGGATACAACAATAATAATGTGGATCATTTACAACTGTAACGCAAAATAATTTCCTCAGGAACATAACCGAAAACTGGCTGGACTTTGAGAGGGACCAGCGAGGGAGAGCATGGGAGAGGGGGGAAGGAGGAAGGAGGTAGGGAGAGGGAGGTGCTGGGGGAGGGAGGGGGAGCGGGGAATGGCGACCTAACGTAACCTTTCCTCACGCGTCATTCCACTCCCTCCACCACCACCATCACCCTCCTCCCTCGCCTGTACACTGCCGAGGAGCAATCTGTAGCTACTTGCACTGTGCTGCTTTCTGCTTCACGTCCTCATCTGGAGTCTCTGTTCCCCGTCGGAGGCAGAGTCTTCGCGTCACCAGGACAGAGGGAGAGACAAAGGCCAGCCGCCAGGGGCCCCACGAGAGGCTGGAGAGCGGCTGTGTGAGATTTGATCCTCCTTCGGCGTCACCCACACTCAGGAACTAACACAGTAAACAATCAACAGCGGGTGAGGGTGTGGGGGCGATGAGGGCGCCGCCACGGGCAGGCAGGCGTCGCGGCTGCAGCATGCGTGCGTGGCGGCGCCGCGGGTGGGGGGGCGGGGGCTAAGCACTACGACACAGGTCACGGGTATAAATAAGAACAGTAATACGCAGTGGAGTATGATGCACGGGAGAAGAGAAGCCAGGCGGAGTGTCCTGTCTTGCCCGAGATAACAATGTGCATATATATGGTACAAGAACTACAGGAAGGAAGACAAGAAGAAAGAGTTGTGATTATATGCGACACTCAACTGGAATAATAATAAACACGGCTATGCTATCACTAACTGCCTATGTACACACGACGGAGCAGAAACAATAAAGGGAGTCGGCATCGGCAAAGCTCTTTGGTGAGGCGGCGGCTGGACGACTGCGGGGCGCCCGGAGGTGGGCCTCCCCGGTCGTGCACGGGACACGGGGCAGCGCGACGCGGGCCGCTGACTGGCGGGAAAAATGAGGACAAGAAATGATGACGGAGCATCATGGCGTGACAGGTGGTGCACAGGTGCAGCGGCCTGCAGCGAGGTGCCGCCCGCAGTCGTCGCTGCCTCCGTATAAGTTCAAATTAAAGCCAGATTACAAGCAAAGGTTCATCGTCCTTACTTCGCTACCGTTAAATACTATATCACTGTTTGTAACGTGGACAGTCCCACAGGGTGTCAGATCTACTTCACTAGAGTCAATAAAGTTTTGTCAATGGAATACGCGCACGATGCTGAGGGGCCGCGCGGGGCCTCCTGCAGCAGATGAGGAAGGCGGGGCGGGGCGGGAGGCGCGCCACGCTGGCACAGTCTCCTCGCAGCCCCGCGGAGCCGCCCCTGCTACACTCCTCCGGGGGTGGCGGCCATATTTACACGTCACCGCTTTGTACAGGGAGTAAAAGCACGACACCTCTAGCACCAAGTCTACATACACAGCACTGCCGCGGTGCGGAGGGACGCTGGAGTCAGTGAATTCAGTCGTTTTTTCCTCGTGAACAGGTTGACGCAGCGCTGAGTCATCGCGTGGCTGAGCGGCCACAAGGCGAGTCGTGGGTCTCGCTGCGCCTCCGCTTATCTGGCCGCCGAGTTGATGGTCGCCGCCAGGGACGAGGCGGCCACCTTCTCGTGCAAGGAGCGCGTCAGACTCTCGATCCTGCTGATGGATTCCGAGGGCCGCCGGGAGCCGAGCCCCAGCCCGGTGAGGCCGCTGGTGATGCGTGACTCTGACTGTTGGCGGAGCAGCGACGGGTTGGGGATCTGCCGCACGCTGGTGTTGGTGGCACGGATGCTCTGGCTGGAGCCCGTGGGCGGCCGGCTGACGGAGCTGCTGAGGCTGGTGGTGGTGGACATGGAACTGGGTGCCACTTTGAGGCTGGTGTTGGTATTGGTGTGAGGCTTCGAGGAGGGGCAGGTGGAGGGGGAGGTGGATGAGCTCAGGTTGGATGAGGAGGAGGAGGTGGTGGTGGTGGAGGTCGTGCTGGACTTGAAGTTGTTGTTTCTTTGCTTCATCTTCTGCTCCTGGTGCTGCCGCCTGACAAACTCCGCCAACTTCTGGTTGGTTATCTTGAAGACCGGGTCGCCTGTCCTCTCCTGGTGGTCCTTCTCGGGCTTGGGCGAGGAGAGGGAGGTGGTGCCGTTGGTCTTGGAGCTGACGGAGGACACGTTGGGGATCTTGAGGGAGGTGGCGAGGGCGGACTTCGGGATTGTTGTTCGGATGCTGCCGTGGTTGATGGTGCTGCTGACCTTGTTGTTGTTGGGGCTGGGGATGCTTCCCCCGGACTTGTGCGTGTGGTGCGACTTGTTGCTGAAGTTTTTGCTGTAGGAGCTGCCGTTGACGGTCTTGGGGGTGTGGTGGGTCTTGGTGACGGCCTTGGAGTAGGTGGTCTTGGATTTGACTTCTGGCGAGGAGGTTGTGATGGGGCTGATGGTGAGGGTGTCGCCCGAGCCGTTGATGAAGCTCAGAGACTCGGTGGACTTGAGGCTCTTGAGGACCTGTGCCTGGGCCCTGGCCTGCACCTCGGCCTGGGCGCGGGCCTGGGCCTGGACCTGGGCCTGGGCCTGGGCGTGGTGGGCCATTAGCTGCAACTGAACCGCTGCGTGAGACAGCGTCATGAGGTCATGGAAGCCCACCGCCTGAGCGTTGACAGGATTGGACACCAGCGGCGAGCACGCCCAGTCCAGGGCCATTGGCGGCCGCGTGATGGGCGACACGATGGACGCCGTCTGGGCGGTGGGCGTGACCGAGCCAGTGGTGCAGGCGGACTGCTGCTTCAGCTTTTTGGACTTTTTGCTCTGCGTGATGGAGAGAATCGTCTGGGTGCCTTGCCCCCGGGCGTTGCGGTTGTCACCTCTTGTTCCTCCGTCACTGGGCGGCGACTCCAGACTCTCGCGCTGCGTCCTCGCCTCCCTCACGCTGCGGGCGTGGCGGGACAGGTCCAGGGCACCCATCTCGTCCCGTTCCTCCTCCTGCTCTCCGTAGTCATCCTCGTCGTCCTCGTTGTCCGTGAAGACGTAACAGTCCTTCCTGAGCCCCTTGTCGCCGCGGCAGCCCTGGCTCAGGTTGATGGGCCCCTCGTCGGTCTGCACCTCCCGCGTGGTGGTGCTGCTCTCGTGCTGCTCCTCCACCTCCAGCTCCGTCGACTCGGTGCTCACGTTGAGGTCAGTGTCTTTGTCGTCACTGTCCATGGGCTCGCTTGGGCTGTTCTCCGTCACGTCGATGGCACTGTCCTCCTGCTCATCATCCCTGCAGTGTTTTCCGGTGTCTGTCTCTTCGTCCACCCCATTGTTACCAGAGTTGTCGCCGCCCTTCTCTTTGTCACCATTTTGCTCCCCGTCGTGGTCGCCGTCGCCCTCCCCCTCCCCCTCCCCCTCGCCCTCGCCCTCTGGCTCCGTCTCGTGGCTTGTGTCCACCTCCAGCGGCGTCTCGGAGTCGTGGTCAACAATTAGCTCGTTGGACTCCTTCGAGGTGTCGAAGTCCTCATTGGCCTCCATGTGGTGACTGTCTGCGTCGCCGCCGTCAGGTTCGTCCTTCTCGCGCTGTGGACTCTCCTCCGAGAGGCCATTTTGCACACTGAAAGGCACCTCAGCCTGCAGCTCCGGCGCCTCCTCCTCCATGACGTGCCCGGCGTCCTGCTGCTCTTCCAGCGTGGGCGCCTCGTTGCCAGCCATGTCGTCCGCGTCGTCGCCGTGAGGGAGCTGCAGGTCAGTGATGGTTTGCCCCTCAACAGGGAACTGTTCACCCTCCCTGCCACGTCCTCCCTCGGGGGTCTCGGGAGGCGTGGGGGGTTGCGGGTGCATGGGCGTCTGTTCGTCGGAGAGCATGACGGTGTTGGTGCAGGGCGCTTCCTCCAGCCTGGCAACTTTGTCGGGCGGCTCCTCGGCGGCCGGCGGCTCCGTATTGTCTGCCGCCGCAGCCTCCGTCTCCTCAGCCACGCTGGGGGCGGCGGACTGCTGCCGTCGCTTCCTCACCTTTCTTGTGGCCACCACCTGGAAGCTCAGCTCCATCGGTGCTTCCTGTGGAAGGAGAGAAAGAGGGTTAAGTTTCATTGTTACTTATGCAACTCCACCAATTGCGGCGCCGCCATTACGGTCGCCAAGGGTATTAGTGTCGTGAACAGTCACAATAAAGGAGCTTTTATAGAGGCGAGAGTAACCACGCCGCCAGTTTCCTACTCGGCTGCCTAACAGTTAACTGATTTTTGACTAGGGAAAAAAACATAATTTCATACTAAAAAAAAAATAAGATCACCTACGAAAACGTGTATGCAAATGTAATCACAAACTGCAAAACATGAATCATATCCCGAGGCGACAGTTAGAGTAATATTTTTGTTTTGGCAAGCACTGTGCGGATCACGCGGCGCCGCTGGCGTCGGTGGCGGAGATCAGCGGCGCTCACTGCCACAGCCACGGTGACTTTATAAAGGAACTGGAAACTGGCCCTCCTACATAAATGAAACATTACTCCAGGGTAAAGCGCTGCCTGACACACAGCGGGGCCAGTCAGCCACACGTCAGGACGCCGGTACCGGTGCACTTGGTGCCCAGCAACGTGATAACACACATCGCTTCGTCACCACTACACATGGGCGCTGAGCCTCGTATACTCACGGCAGACTAGGCCGCCGCGAGGAGACTTGTGGTGATGCACTCAGCGTGACGTGGAGAGGACGACTCTTTTGCCAGGAGCAGCATTGCCAGCCATCCCTACACTCGGCGCGGCGCGGCGAGGAAGATAAAAGATCGTCGTGGCGGTGCAGGACGACTCCTCCCCAGCAGTGCCTCCCTCTGGCCCGGGCCGGGGAGGGGAGGACAGCGTGGCCGCCCCAGCGTCGCGGATGTGCAATAAATCAACATGATCGATTGCTGGATCCCCTCGCTCCCTTATCCCTCGCCTCCCTCGGCCCATGAGCCTCAGCCCGCTGGCCACCCCTGTTAGCCGCCCTCCCTGCTGGTGCTGCTGCTGCCTCTGTTGCCTCAGGAACCGTCCGCGGCATCGTTCGCGTCCTGCAGTGCCTCCCTAATGGATTTCCTTGTTCTCGCCGGGGGCTAGCCGGGAAATATCTCTCGTGTGTTTTTATTCAGGTGAAGGAGAATAATAATAAGAAGCAATGATGTTTGTTGCTACGTGTGCAGGCAGCTCTTCGTTTTATTTTATTATTCTGTTAGTTTTTAGTTTTTTTCCCTCCTCCGTTTTCCTTTCCTCCCCTTCCCCCCCCCCCACTCCCTCCTGTGTCTTCCTCTTAGTGAAATTAAAAGGAACAGTAATCTTTGTTAGTAGCCATAATTATTCAATCAAACGCATTAAAATGATATAAAGAGAAGTAAATTGGAATATAAATAGCAAACTGAGAGAGAGAGAGAGAGAGAGAGAGAGAGAGAGAGAGAGAGAGAGAGAGAGAGAGAAACGGGATGCTGAACGTCGAGACCAAACGAGCTCTTTTTGTGGGAGTGTTTGAGTTTGTTTGTTTGTTTGTTTGTTTATTGCGACGGCGTGTGTTTGTGTGTGGCTGTGGCGGCTGGCTGACTGTGATGACCACCTGTATGTGTGTGTGTGTGTGTGTGTGTGTGTGTGTGTGATGTACAAGTAGGTAAAAGGATCAAAAGAAGAAAAGAGTATGATGCAATCTCTCTCTCTCTCTCTCTCTCTCTCTCTCTCTCTCTCTCTCTCTCTCTCTCTCTCTCTCTCTCTCTCTCTCTCTCAAAGTACCTGTCGCGTAGAAGACTTACATTTAAAGTTTTCCGCCGCAATTTAATCAGCAACACACGGAGGGGAGGAGAGCGCCACTTTTTATTTCCGTTCCCTCGCCGGGCTTCCCTTCCTTTCCAAACTTTAATATTAGATCATGAAAGGAGGCTCCTCAACGACGCCTCCTCAACACGTTGTACATTTGAGAAGGAGGAGGAATGGTCTTGCACCTTTCTCCCACTCTCTTCTCTCTTCTTTTTTCTGTTACCATTTTCAAAGACTTTTTTCGCCCTGTGTTCCCTCTCCACTTTGGTCGATATTCCCAGACGATTCCGGTTCTTGCATCCAATATTTTAAAAGTCCCGAAAGAAGGAGATTAATCGGGTTCTCAAGCGGGTTTTTTTTCACGCGTTCATGGTGTAGAGAAGCTTCGTCAAACTATACCTGTCACGAGGGTTATAAATGTGTGTGTGTGTGTGTGTGTGTGTGTGTGTGTGTGTGTGTGTGTGTGTGTGTGTGTGTGTGTGTGTGTGTGTGTGTGTGTGTGTGTTGTCGTTTATGTGTTTTTTTCAATACATATTCTTTCGTCTGAGCACATTATATAGCAACCTTTAGATCTGTTATGGCATATTCCTGAAACACACACACACACACACACACACACACACACACACTTCGCATCCTCCCTCGCAGCGTTCGTCCCTCCCTCAGTACATGCGCGGTTCTGAAAGCTTGTACGGTTCGTTTGCATAATGACGTCAGCCTCGCCACCGCCGCCGCCACCTCCGCCTCCGACCTGCCTGCCTGCCTGCGCTCCTGCACCGGGCATCAGCGGCAGAGGGAGGGAGGGAGGGACGGATGGAAGGGGCAGTGTCCGGGTCAGGTTCGCCGTGAGAACAGAGGACTGGATGGGGCGAGGATAAGAAACAGAGGCTTGGGTCGGGGTATAAAGGAGGAAGAAGGGTTGGTTATCAGGCAAGAAGAATCGTAAATAGAGGCTGAAACGGGGGAAAAGATGAAAGGGTTTAGTAGTTATAGAAGAAAACAGAACAAGATAAGGCAAGGATATGAAACAGAGGTTGAGGTTAGGGCATAAAGGAGGAAGAAGGGTTGGTTATAAGGCAAGAAGAATCGTAAATAGAGGCTGAAACAGGGGAAAAGATGAAAGGGTTTAGTAGTTATAGAAGAAAACAGAACAAGATAAGGCAAGGATATGAAACAGAGGTTGAGGTTAGGGCATAAAGGAGGAAGAAGGGTTGGTTATCAGGCAAGAAGATTTGTAAATAGAGGCTGAAACAGGGGAAAAGATGAAAGGGTTTAGAAGTTATAGAGGAGAACAGAACAAGGCAAGATAAGAAACAGAGGTTGAGGTCGAGGTATGAAGGAGGTAGATGAGTAAGTTGGGCAAACTGGGAGAGAGATAAGATGGTTTATAGGTTACAGAAGAGAACAGAGAAGTGGAAGAGCCGAGGATAAAAAAAGAGAAAGAAACAGTGGTTGAAGTCGGGATATAAAAGAGGTAGTGATGTAAGTTATAGACCAAAAAACATCCTAAAAAAAATATTTAATCAAAGCAGAAAAGGATAAGGCATTTCAGAAATTATAGAAGCATAGAACAAAGAGCGAACTGAACAGAGCGAGGATAATAAACAGTGCTTGAAGACGGGGAATTAAAATATGAAAGAGACGGATGTAAAATGGAAATAAACCTCCAAATATGGGCAGACAGGTGGTTGAAGGGTCATGGAAGTAATTTAAGGGTTATGCTGAGTCATGAGAAACGAACTTGATAAAGGTAGGACGTGAAGGTGATATAGGGAAGCACATTATTCGTGTACCTTTGTGTAAAATGCGTGACTTTGCTGTTTTTTTTTTTTGTTTTTTTTTGTTTTTTTTTTTTTTTTACAGCTAAGGAAACAGCTCAAGGGCAACAAAAAAAGGTGTAAAAAAAAAAAGCCCGCTAATCGCTGTTCCCACAAAGACAAAAGTAATAAGTGGCCAAAAGAGAGGTCAATTTCGGGAGGAGCGGTATTTTAAGTGAAGCCGTTGATGAAGCAGTGTGAAGCAAAGTTGCCAGATTGTCTTACTCAGCCTCTTATATTTACCGACTTCTGACCCAAAAACTGTCTCGTGGACCCCAATAAGGAGATTCACTTATAATTATCGTTAAAATAGTTCATTCCTGATGTTTCTTGGCAATAGTTAGGCGTCAGAAACCGGCAAATACTGTGCTTTGAGTACGACAATCTGGGAACGGTGGTGTGAAGGTGTTTGGCGAATAAGACGAACAGAGAGGATGTGATCAAGCTAGGCCATGGAAAGAAGTGGTAATGCAGGATAAGCTTCGTGTATCCTTAGGTATATTACGTGAACTGTGTCCTAATATCCTCTGATCTGCATCGTTCGCAGCATCACGCAACACCCACACTCGGGGAGGACAGATGAGACGTATCACCACCACCATGCTAGCAGAGAGGAGGGGAAAAATCAAAGTAAAAAGATAACAAAAAAAAAATGTATATATGAAAAGGAAATTGGAAATGGAACAGGCATGAGGGTGGGGGAGGAAAAAGGGTTGCGATTGATGAAGCTGTTACCAGGTCTGCCCAAAAAAAGAAGAGAAAAAAATATAGAAAAAAAAGAGTAGAGGGTATTGTGGTGTCCCGGTGGTGATAGTGGTGAGGGGATAGTGGTGGTGATGGTGAAGGGAGATGGAGGGGGATGGTGATGTGTTTTTAAGTGGGGATTGATGGTGGTGGTGGTGGTGGTGGTGGTGGTGATGATGGTGGTGAGTTGTTGATTTAGTTAAAAATGTAATATAGTTCTCTTAATGTGATAGTAGTTCTCTCTCTCTCTCTCTCTCTCTCTCTCTCTCTCTCTCTCTCTCTCTCTCTCTCTCTCTCTCTCTCTCTCTCCCCTTCATTACCCCCACACACACAACCCCCCCCCTCCCCCCTCCACCAACACACACACGCACACACACACCAATGTTCCCTCCCCATCACCCCCCCACAACCTCCCCTTCGTCCTCTCCCCTCCTCCCCCCCCACACACAACCCCCTCCTCTCCTTCCCGTCCCAAACACAGCCTCCTTCCCCTCCCTTCCTTTCTCTCTCACACAGCCTCGTTCCCCTTCCTTCCCACACCACCCGCCTTCCCCCCTCCCCCCTCCCCCCACACTCCCACACCCCCAGCTATCACCTTTCTATTTGCCTTCGTTTCAATTTCATCCGCCCTCGTCCGCTGCCGCCGTCAAGCCTCCGCCCTCCACCAGGAATTTTGGGACGAAAATCGAATATATTTCAAATGCATTAGGGAGAAAGAGCGAGAGGAGGAGGAGGAGGAGGAGGAGGAGGAGGAGGAGGAGGGAAAGTGGAAGGGAGAGAGAGGAGGGACGGTGAAAAAGGTGACGGGGAGAGAGAGAGAGAGAGAGAGAGAGAGAGAGAGAGAGAGAGAGAGAGAGAGAGAGAGAGAGTGTTAAGAGGGGAAATGTGAATATATGTATGCGTGTATAGCTCAGGGGAATCAGATTTCATACGTTTTATCTTTATTTTTATTTTTTTTTATTTATTTATTTATTTTTTTTGCCTTAATGTTCAAAGACTGTAAATTGAATTGTCGGTTGCGAGGACGGTGAGCGTTGGAAGATGTTTCTATTGCATATATTCTCTCTCTCTCTCTCTCTCTCTCTCTCTCTCTCTCTCTCTCTCTCTCTCTCTCTCTCTCTCTCTCTCTCTCTCTTATCTAGCCATTTATCTACGTATCGTTAGAGAGAGAGAGAGAGAGAGAGAGAGAGAGAGAGAGAGAGAGAGAGAGGTAGGGGTCCTTTTGGCCTAATAATTAGCTTGGATCTAATTATGTGGGCGTTAACCCTTTGCTGGCAGCCGCGCCCCTCTGTAAACACACACACACACACACACACACACACACACACACACACACACACACACACACGAGACTTTACCACTCCCACATAAAAATAACAATAGCAAAAAATCAAATTAACAGATATGAATGAACAAAGAAAAAATAAAATACAACGACATTTTATTTTCCATTAACTTCAAAGCTACTTCCTCACCCCTTTCCTCCCTTTCTTCACCCCCTTCCCTCTTCCTCACCCCTTCCGTATCATCCCATGGAACCCTTACACTATTCCCCTTCTCTTTCACCTACGCACGTTCACCCCATCTCCAACATATCACTTCTATCACCCCTTTTACTATCACCCTTATACCTCCCCTCACCCTCACCTATTCACATCACCCTCTTACACTTCCTCACCCCCCTACACCTCACCTCATCACATCACAACCTCACACTATCACTCCCCCATCTCACACCCTCCCCACCCCACCATACCCTTTACTCCTCACCCCACCACATCACCCCTTCACACTATCACCCCCCTTCACCTCCCCTTTCTCACACCCTCCCCACCTCACCATACCCCTTACACCTCACCTAAACACATCACCCCTTCACACTCTGTCTCACCCCCCTTCACCTCCCCCATTACGCGTCCTCCTCCTCCCCCTTAGCAGCCGCCCACTAAAGGATCTGTAATGCATAAAAAAGCCATAAATCGAATTCCCTTTGCCGCGTCTTGGCCATAAACGGCGTCCATTGAGCCGCGTCTTCCCGGGAGATAAAATAGATGGAGACAGTTGGTTTAGATGCGCCCCCCCCCCCCCCCCCATCTTTTCTTGTTTTTGTTTTTGTTGTTCTTGTTCCTGTTGTTCTTCTTGAGGCATTACCTTCTTTTTCTTCTTCAGTTCACTTTCTTATTTTTCTATTATTACCTTTGTCTTTGTTCTCCTCTTTCCTTTTTTTTCTATTCCTATTTTTTTTTTACATTTTCCCTTCTCTGCTTTTTGTTTTTGTCTTCTTTTTCTTGTTTTTGTTCTTGTTTTTTTCTTCTTCTTGATCCATACACACACACACACACACACACACACACACACACACACACACACACACACACACACACACACGTTTCCTCTACGCTGATTTCCGCTTTATCGCCAACAATAATTAATCCTCTTACGATGTTTATCACCGAATCCTCCATCTTTGGTTGAATGTGGACGGCTATGTGGCTCTATGTGGCTCTGTGGGTCTCCTGTGGCTCTATCATGGCCTGTTTCTTCTTTGGCTCTCTTGTGGCTCTCTCTATGGCTCGATTTTGGTCCTGTCTTTCAATGGGTTTTTTCCTTCCCGCTAGATCTGTGGGTATATATGTGGCCTTCCTGACCTCTCCGACTACTACTACTACTACTACTACTACTACTACTATGACCAGCATCTCCAACACCTCTACTTTTGATGCCAGCCCTGTAATAACCACTGCACTCACTACCACCAGCACCCCCTTCGCCTCCCCACCACTAGCATCGTGCCTTTAATGCCTCCCCAAGGTGTCAGTGATTTCTGGGAACTTGGCTAAAAAGAAAGTAAAAAAGTTGGGGTGAAAACTTTAAATGAGCGTGTGTGAAAGGCGGTACAGAGAGAGAGAGAGAGAGAGAGAGAGAGAGAGCAATGCTATCTTAAAAAAAAAAGAATAACATATTATCTTGATGAAGAGGTTAAGTTTAGTCTACGTATTTTTATTTTCACTAAGCTTTCCCACTGCTCTTCCTCACCCTTCCCCCCCTCTTCCTCCACTTACCCCCCACCCTCCTTCACCCCCCCCTTCATCTTCCTGTCCCCCCCCTCATTCATTCATTCCCATTCCCGTCCCCCTCCCCTCCATCATACTTATTCCTCCTCCTCCTCCTCCTGCTCTCCTTCCTCGTACACTCATTCCTTATACTCCTCCTCCTTATCTCCCTCACACACTCCTCCCTCACACACCCTCATACCTATTCCTGACCCTCCTGCTTCCCTTCCTCACCTATTTCTCCCTCACCCTAATACTTCCCTCCTCCCTCATACTCTTTCTTCACCCTTTTCCTCTCCCTCTTTTCCTCTTCCCTTTCCCTCTCCTTTCCTTCCCTCACACATTCATCGATCATCCTAATACTTCTATTCCTCATACTCATTCAGCCTATTGCATCCCTCCCTCACACACTTATAGCCCTTATCTTTCTGCTTCGTTTCTTCATACTTATTCCTCATCCTCCTGCATCCCTCCCTCACCCTCCTTCACCCTCCCTCATCCTCTCTCCTCTTCACCCTCAAGCTTCCCTCTCCCTCATTCTTCATCTGCTTGCTTCCTTCACCCTCCCTCCCTCCTCCTCCCTCTCCCTCCCTTCCCCACGCATCCCTCACCCTCCTGCCACACATTCACTCTCGCCGGAGTAAAAAAGTTTTCATCCCGTCGTATATTACAGCGAATTTAAAAGGCGCGCACATTTTCAAGAACCAGCCAGCCAGCCCCGCGCGTCCCTCATATTCCGGAGTGAAGAACAGGCCGTTTTCAGTTAAGTTTCCGTAAATTTATATATCGCGGGAAAATCTTACCTGCAGACTCTTCTCTCCCTCGTTTTGAAGAATCAGTTTATAGTCCTTACATTTACATCATACATAGGGTTATTACAATATTTATGATTTTTTTTATGAGTCTTCCAAGTTTTAGGAATCAGTATTGAGCTCATATTAAAAAGAAAGTATGTTGGATTTAAATTTTTGTATTGAGTTTCATATTATAAAGGAAGAATATTGTATTTAAGAATCGGTATTGAGGTCATTAAACGTTTCCACCCCTCATATCAACTATTTCCAAACGCGAAAAGAAAGACAAGTCGGATTCTAATGAGTGTTTTCTTTGGTTCATGGTACAGAAGAAGGGTCCGACTACCACCAAGGTCATTAAAGTACCCCTGGAAAGGCCCAAGACTCCTACGAAAGCCTTGTTAAGTATGTGAGTTTGAGCGCCAAAATACTTAAAAGGAAAGCATAATGCGGAATCTGAAAAATTAGTGCCATTTTAAAACTCGCACTAGACAGCCAAAAAAAAAAAAAAATGTTGTAGCCGAAAATACGCTGCCTCAAAACAGACAAGATACGACGAATCAAGAATTTACAAGCGTCGAAATATGAATAAATAGTTTTGAGTTTCTACTTCCAATATAATTTTTTTTTCGCAATCGTCCAAAGATTTCACGCATCAGAACGAAACAATTTTCCTTCACCAGAAAAGTCTTCGGGCAACAAGTAAAGATAAAAAAAAACAATATTTCACATTCGTCTCGCCTTTATTTATTCATTTACTTTATCAATGTTTTTTTTTCCTTTTTTGCGAATGAGGAAAAAAGTAAAGAAAAAAAAAACTAATATATCACATGAGCCCATTTTTTTATTTATTCATTTTATTAACTTTTTTTTTTGCGTAGGAGAAAAGGCTCAACCATTTTCGCATTTCTTTGTTAATATTTCTCCTTTCCTCCTGTCTTCCTCCCATGCACCTCTGTTATCCTCCCTTCCTCCGTCTCCTCTTCCTCCCCTTTACCTGTCTACCACTCTCCTATTTCTCCGTTTCCTCCCCTTTCTTCTCCCTTCCCTTTTTCCTGCCTCCTTCCTTCCGTCTGCTCCTTCCTCACTCTCTTTCGTCCTTTCTCCGTTTCCTCCCCTTTCTTCTCCCTTCCCTCTTTCCTCCTTCCTTCCTCACTCTCTTTCCTTCCGCATTTTCGCGTGTCGGCTGTGTTTCGCCTCTACAAAGGGCACGAGCGGCGCCCATCAAGTCGTCCCCAGCGAGCCGCCGCCGCCGAGGGTGCTGCGCCGCGGACCACCTCAGTAATTCATCCGCCGCCCCAAACTCCGCGCTGTGAGGGTCGCCTTTAATCACCTAATGGCCAAACTTTAACCCGGGGACGCCAGCGCTGCCTCCCTCCCTCCCTGCCTCCCTGCCTGCCTCTCTGTCACCTTCCCTCCCTCACTTCTTCCCTGGCGCCTTCTTTCCTTCCTCCTCCTGTCACCTCCCTCCAAGCTTCCTCTTCTTCATTTCTTCAATCTCCTCGTATATATCCCTTCACTTCTTCCCTTCTCTCTCCTTTCTCTCGCCATGACACCTTCGCTTCACTTCTTCTTTCCTCCTTCTCTGTCACCTTCATGCTTCCTCGTCCCTCTCTCCATCGCTCCTTCATTCCCTCCCTTCCTCCTTCCTTTTTTCTCCTTCAGTCCTTGTTTTTTCCCGCCCTATACCTCGTCTGTTTCCTTCCCTCCTCCCATCCCTACTTTTCTTTATGTCTCCTTCTTTCCTCATCTCCGTACCCATACCTTCATATATTCCTCCATTTGTCTGTTACTCATTCCCTCCTGTCTTCCTCCAGTCCTCCATTTCCCCTTTCTCTCTCTCTACCTGTCTACTACTACTGCATTTCTCCGTTTCCTCCCCCTCCACCTCCCTCCCTCCTTCCCTCCGTCTGTTCCTCCCTCACTCTCATCCTCATTCCTTTTTTTTTTTTTTTGGCCATTCTTTTCCCGCTCCCTCAAGACTCTTCACGATCTCTCTTTGGTCTTGTTCTGGGAAAGCTGGCTGCTACTTACGGCACTTACCCCACCCCCCCTGGCACCTCCTCTTACCTACCTATATCCCCTCACCCCCTACCCCCCTCTTTCCTCCACCCCTACCCCCAATTCTCTCTTGCCTCCCCCACGCCCTACCACCTCTTTCCTTCCCCACCCTTACCCCCTCTTCCCTCATGTGCAGGAATATATATTTTTTTTCTTGAGAGAGAGAGAGAGAGAGAGAGAGAGAGAGAGAGAGAGAGAGAGAGAGAGAGAGAGAGAGAGAATCATAGGAATATACAGAGTTAGAGAGGTTAAGATATCAATTTTTCTCCTCTTTAACTGTCCTTCCCTCCTCCTCCTCTTCCTCCCTCCCTTTTTGATTCTTAGTAACATACCCTCTCCTTCTCCCTCTTCTCCACCCTCCCTGCCCTCCTTCCTCCCTCTCACCCTTCGCGTCACCCCCTCCCTCCCTACACCTGTTCCCCCCCCTCCCCTAATCACAACTTTTTCCAATGCACCTTTTCAGTTCCTTACGATTAACCTCATCCCCCCCTCCCTTACCCCCCCCTCTTTTCCTTCCTACCCCCTCCCCTCCTCCAACTGCCCCCTTCCTTCCCCTACCCCCCACCCCCACCACCCTAATCACACCTTTTTCCGAGGTGCTTAACGCTGCTTAACTTCATTACAGCGAACTTCGATCTAACTTCATAGGATTAAAAGGTTCTTCTTTGAGCAACGCTACCTTTTGTTCCTCCCCGGCAACACTTGTTTGGCAGAAGATGGTTTTAGGGGGTGAAGGAGGAGTAGGGGAAGGGGGATGACTCTCTCTCTCTCTCTCTCTCTCTCTCTCTCGAACACACACACACACACACACACACACACACACACACACACACAGAGGGAGCCACTTCATCTGGCTCGACTCGTGTGTGTGTGTGTGTGTGTGTGTGTGTGTGTGTGTGTGTGTGTGTGTTTCTTGTTTTGTTTTGTTTCCACGCCTTTGAAGTATAGCAGCGGCAGTCACTTCTCCAAAGAGGGCGCTATTAGCTAAAAGAGAGAGAGAGAGAGAGAGAGAGAGAGAGAGAGAGAGAGAGAGAGAGAGAGAGAGAGAGGCGGGGGGGCTGTGCAATGTGCCGCCGCTGCTGTGTGACTCGCCGTGGCTTGGCTGAGACGAGTCGCGGCAGGTGTGTGTGTGTGTGTGTGTGTGTGTGTGTGTGTGTGTGTGTGTGTGTGTGTGTGTGTCAGAAGGGGGAAGAATGAAGGGAGGGAAGGAAGGGAGGAAGGAGGAAAGTAAAAAAAAAGTAGATTATATATAAGAGGAAACTATGTAGGGAAGGCAAAAGCAGGGGATGAGAGGAAGGGAGGTAGAAGGAAGGTAAAAAAAAGGAATAAAGAGGAAACTAAGCAGGAAGTAAGGAAGGGGGGAGGAGGGAAGTAAAAAAGAAAGGACGAACAAGAAGGAAACCAAGCAAGACGAAGGAGCAATGGAAGAGAGTAAGGGAGAGAGGAAAGGAGAGAAGCAAGGGAGGGAGGAAAGTAAAAAAAGAAGAACTGGTTAAAGAGGAAACTTAAGTAAGAGGAAGGTGTAAAGAGGAAAGCTGAGGAGGTATAGAAGTAGGTGTGAGGGAGAACTCATTAGCAGGTAAAAGAAGAGGGAGAGAGGGAAGGAAGGGAGGGACTGGGAGATAGGAAGCGGGAAGAGAGAAAATGAAGAAAGAAAGGAAAAAAGAAGAGCGAATAAGTAAAGGTGGGAATGAGAAAGGGAAAGAAGAACGTCAGAAAGAATAAAAAAGAAACAAAGTAGTATGTGGAGAGAAGGAAGGAGGAAGGAAAGGCAAGAAGAAAAGAGGGAACGGAAGGAGGAAATGAAGGAAAACAGTCACGTAGAAAAAAATAAAGCACCAGAATGAGAAAGGAAAAGAAGAAATGAATGAAGGAAGGGAGAGAAGGAAGAAAAAAAATAATATTGAACCGAAAATAAGGGAGTGAGGGAGAGATAAAAGGGGAAAAAAAGAGAAATGAAGAGGAAGAAATGAAGGAACAGGAGAGGGAAAAAAGGAAGAAAAGAAATGAACAGAAAATAAGGGAGTGAGGGATAGAAGGAAAAGAAAGAAAGACTCATATGGAGGGAGAAAGGAACAGGAGAGGGACGGAGAGATAGAAGGGAGAAAAAAAGACAAATGAAGAGGAAGAAATGAAGGAACAGGAGAGGGGAAGAGAGGAAGAAAAGAAATGAACAGAAAATAAGGAAGAGGGAGAGGGATAGAAGGAAAAGAAAAAGAGGCAAATGGAGACACGAAAAGGAACAGGAGAGGAAGAGAGAGATAGAAGGGAGAAAAAAAGAGAAATGAAGAGGAAGAAATGAAGGAACAGGAGAGGGAAGAGAGGAAGAAAAGAAATGAACAGAAAATAAGAGAGAGGGAGAGGGATAGAAGGAAAAGAAAAAGAGGCAAATGGAGACAGGAAAAGGAACAGGAGAGGGAGGGAGAGATAGAAGGGAGAAAAAAAGAGAAATGAAGAGGAAGAAATGAAGGAACAGGAGAGGGAAGAGAGGAAGAAAAGAAATGAACAGAAAACAAGGAAGAGGGAGAGGGATAGAAGGAAAAAAATAAGAGGCAAATGGAGACAGGGAAAGGAACAGGAGAGGAAGGAAGGAAAAATTAAGTGGGTAATAACAGCTGTCAGGAGGAAATTTATGGTCCTGGTGGCTCCTGTTGTTTTAGATGTTTCTCGTTATAAACAGTTTAGAGGATATTATTTTTGACCCCTTACTAGTCTCACCCATCCATCCATTCAGCCAGCAAACCAGTCACCCATTCAGCCAGTCATCCATCCAGCTACCCATCTATCCAGCAAGCAAAACAGTCACCCATTCAGCCAGTCATCCATCCAGCAACCAAACCAGTCACCCATTCAGCCAGTCATCCATCCAGCTACCCATCTATCCAGCAACCAAACCAGTCACACATTCAGCCAGTCATCCATCCAGCTACCCATCTATCCATCAACCAAACCAGTCACCCATTCAGCCTGTCTTCCCTACGCCTAGTCAGTCAGCCAACCAGTCAGTCACCCAGTCAGTCAGCCACACTCTCCCTCTCACCCACTCAATCTCCTCACCCTCTTTCTCCCCCCTCACGCCGACCCTCACGCAAATATGGTAATGAAAGTGAAGCCTTATCGAATTCTTATTAATCTGACCGACACCACCACCACCACCACGACCACGAGTTCCAACACCCCCACCACCACCACCACTACCTACCAACATTACTCTAACTACTACTACCACCATTTTCACTTACTTAACTACCACTACCATCACCATAACTTCACCACCATCACTGTAAACTCCACCCCCATCACCACAACCATACTGTCCTCACCACCACCACCACTAATAGCACTACCACTTCTCTCCTTTACCACACCTCTTCATGTCTACCACCACCACCACCACCACTCCTCCCCCCCTTCTCCAAAGCACCATTACCGGACATCACCTCCAGCTCACCATGCATTAACTCTGCTTTTTTTCATTTTTTTTCTCTTCCACCACCACCACACACACACACCTGCCTCTCTGCATGACTACCTCCAAACACACACACACACACACACACACACACACACACACACGCACACGCACGCACACGCTGGTCGCTATAATATCCTGCCTCTGTGTTATTTTTAAACCTTCCCTATTTTCTAAAACAGCGAATGGAATGAGTGAGTAGAGAAGTTTTATTATCTCCCCTTAAATCCATAGTTCAGTGGGAGAGGTATAGGAAATATATATCTTCCGACTGTCCTTCCCTTTCTTTCCTCCTTCTTCTTCCTCCTCCTCCTCCTCTTCATATTATTCTCTTGCCTTTTCTTCACTACCCCCTCTCTCTGGCCTCTCTCTCTCTCCCTCTCTCTTTCCGTGTCCCATCTCTCTACCTTTATTCTTTCCTTCTGTCTGTTTCATGTTTTCTTCCTGTCCTTCATCTGTCCTTCCTCCAGTCTCCCCTTCCTCCCCGTCTATCAACTTATCTTTCCCTTTCTTTTTTTTTTTCTCTCTCTTCCTTCTTCTCACTCTCACTTCCCGCTTTCCCCCATTTCTTCCTTCCCTCTTTTCCGTCTCCTTCCGTCCTCTCTTTTTCCAATCTCATCACCTCAACTTTTCCTTCACCTATCCGCTCCTTCCTTCCTTATTACCCTTTCCCACTTTCTTGTCCTTCCGTACCCTTCCTTACCTCTTTCTGTGTTACCATCCACTTTTTTTCCATTCTCCCCCTTTTCCTTTCACTTTCACTTCTCCTCCCTTCCCTCTCCTTCCTTACCCTTTCCTTCCTTTCCCTTCCCCTTTCCTCCCCTCAATTTCCTTCCCTTCCCTTCTCTTCCAGTTATCATCCTCTTCCTCCCTTCCCTCCTCTTCCTTGCCCTTCCCTTCCCTTCCTTTCCCTTCCTTTCCCTTCCCCTTTCCTCCCCTCAATTTCCTTCCCTTCCCTTCTAATTATAATTTGATGAAAGAGAATGCTACGGCCGAAGCCAGCACACAGTACCACAACAGCCTCAGAGCTTGTCGCAGCCTTATTCGGAGTAGCAAACGCAACTATGAAAAGCAAATAGCGCGCGAAATCAAAACTAACTCCAAGAAATTCTTCACGTACATAAGATCGAAAAAGAAAGTAAAATCCAATATTGGTCCCCTGACAGACGAGACTGGATCTGTAACTCAGGACAGTAAACAGATGGCCAGAATCCTCAATAGTAATTTCGCATCCGTATTCACAGTCGAGGACATCGAAACCATTCCCGAGGGTCCTGACCCGCCGAGTGAGATCACGCCGCTGGAAATTGACACAATATGCGACCAAGAAGTAAAAAAGTACTTGGACAAACTCGACACGAACAAGTCAACGGGACCCGACAGTTTGTCCCCGCGGTTATTAAAAGAGCTTAAACAACAAATACTTCAACCACTCACTAACATATTCAACCGGTCAGTCCAACTAAACAAGGTCCCGGAAGACTGGAAGATGGCGAACGTAACACCGATTTTCAAAAAAGGAGACAAAAGCGTTGCATTAAACTACAGGCCCATAAGTTTGACATCAGTGGCAGGAAAAATACTCGAAAAGATTATTAGAGATAAACTTGTTAAGTTTCTAGAAAACAATAATATAATCTCCGACACCCAGCATGGCTTCAGAAACAAGCGCTCCTGCCTAACGAATTTATTAGACTTCTTCCAAGGTATATATAAGAACTGGGATGCCCACATCCCCAGTGATGTTATATACCTGGACTTTCAGAAAGCCTTCGACAAGGTACCGCACGAGCGACTCCTTAAGAAACTGCACTCGGCGGGCATCGGAGCCAATCTGATCGCGTGGATAAGATATTGGCTCACCGACAAAAAACAATGAGTACTACTCAACGCACAGCCTTCCGATTGGCTTCCAGTCACTAGTGGAGTGCCTCAAGGGTCAGTGCTGGGACCCATCCTCTTTATCATATATATCAATGACCTAGAATCAGGACTGAAATCCACAATATCGAAATTTGCAGATGACACCAAGGTGGGTGGAGATGCCCTCACAAAGACCGACTGCGAAATCATTCAGAAAGACCTCAATCACATTATCGAATGGTCGGAAAAATGGCAAATGTCTTTTAATGTTGACAAATGCAAAGTCATGCACATTGGGTCCCAAAATAGTAACCATACATACATCATGAATGGGAGACCTCTGCAAGCGATGCAGGAGGAAAAGGATCTTGGAGTCACTATCAGCAGTGACCTGAAACACGCGAATCACTGTAAAAAAGCATACAACAAGGCCAACATTATGCTCGGGTTCATAGCGAGGAACTTCGAGTGTAAAACACCAGACGTGATGCTATCCTTGTATAATTCCATGGTAAGACCGCACCTCGAGTATGCAGTGCAGTTCTGGTCTCCCAATTACAGAAAGGACATTGCTCTACTGGAAAGGATTCAACGACGCGCCACAAAGATGATTCCAACCTTCAGGGCTCAACCGTACGAGGAACGACTCAAGCGACTCAATCTCTTTACATTGGAGAAAAGACGCCTACGAGGGGATATGATTCAAGTCTTCAAGTATCTAAAAAAGTTCAATAACGTCGATTACTCCAAATTCTTTGAACTGCAAACCAACTCAAGAACTAGAAATAACGGTTTACCCATTCAGTCGAGTCGATGTAACACAGACATTGGAAGGAGTTTCTTTTCAAACCGAGTCATCCGCCACTGGAACAATCTTCCCTCAGAAGTAGTGAATGCGAATACCATCAACTCCTTCAAATATAGAATCGACCGTCATTTCGCTGCGTCGGGAGTAAACTGAATAACGAGGGGCTTCCATCTGCTCCTCAATATCGAGGTGCTTTCATCTGCTCACCAAGCCCCAAGTGGCGATCGAGCAGATTAAATCACCCGAGCGGGCGACCTCGTAATGAGCCAATAGGCTTTCTGTTGCCTGCATTTCCATGTTTCCATGTTTCTCTTCCAGTTATCATCCTCTTCCTTTCCTTCTCTTCCCTTCCCTACCCTTCCCTTCCCTTCCCTTCCCCTTTCCTCGCCTCCCTTTCCTTCCCTTCCCTTCTCTTCCAGTTATCACCCTCTTCCTGCCCTTCCCTCTCCTTCCTTACCATTCCCTTCCCTTCCCTTCCCTTCTTTTTTCCTCCCCTCCCTTTCCTTCCCTTCCCTTCTCTTCCAGTTATCACCCGCTTCCTGCCCTTCCCTCTCCTTCCTTACCATTCCCTTCCCTTCCCTTCCCTTCTTTTTTCTTCCCCTCCCTTTCCTTCCCTTCCCTTCTCTTCCAGTTATCATCCTCTTCCTTTCCTTTCCTTTCCTTCCCTTCCCTTCCCTTCCCTCCCCTCCCTTTCCTTCCCTTCCCTTCTCTTCCAGTAATCATCCTCTTCATTCCCTTCCCTTCCCTTCCCTTCCTGTTATCATCGTCTTCCTTCCCTCCCATTCCCCTTCCTTTCTCCTCCCTTTCCTTCTCTTCCCCTCCCTTTCCTTCCCTTCTCTTTCCCTCCCTTTCCTTCTCTTCCCCTCCCTTCCCTTCTCTTCCCCTCCCTTCCCGCCTCTCCCCCTGCCGCCCTCACAACCTTACACACTCACCCTCGAGGTTCAAGGACGAGACGAGACGAGACTTTCTTGCTCTCGTCTTTTCTTTTTTCCCTCCAGAATATTGCATTTTCTCTCCCCACTTAAATTAGTATTCCATCTCCCTCTCCTTCTCCCTCTCCCTCCATCTCCCTCCCTCTCTCACGTTCCCGCGGGTTGTCCTTCTCTAGGTTTTAATTTCCTCCGCTCTCTCTCTCTCTCTCTCTCTCTCTCTCTCTCTCTCTCTCTCACACCATTTTTTCCCTTTAAATGGACGGTTTTCTTCATTTTTTCTGTCTAGTTTATGAATGATGCATGATTTTTTTTTATATGTTAGAAGTTAAATTAGGATGAAGAGCAAGGTAAGAGTAATAAATAAATAAGAGTCAGTATGAGTGTAGGAGTGTAAGATAGAGGAGCATGATGGAGAGTTTAAGGAGAGTAAAATGTAAGAGTTGAATGTAGGAGTGAAACTGAATGGGAGTAAATTGAGAGGGAAAGAAAGGGAAAGGTGAAAGGTAAGGGAGGGAAGGGAAGAGTTAGGTAAGGACGGGGGAAGATGGAGGCGGAGGGGGATGTGTAGATATAAAGGTGAGGAGAGGAGGAAGAGGAAGAAAAGACAACCAAAAAAAACAACACATAGACAACCCAAAACCTAAATTAACCTAACCTAGCCTGAGAGCAAAATTTCACTTCATTAAGGAGGAAAAGGGGAAGCTGGTAAACAAAAGAGGGAAGACGGAGGAAAATAAAGGTAGAGACGGTGTGATGAAAGGGAGGAGGAGGAGAAGATGGAAGAAAAAAAGGAAGAAATGGGAAGCTTAAGTAAGAATGAGGGGGAAAAGGAGACGGAAATAAGGCTAAATTTCAATGTAAGAGTATTGTTGAGAGGAAAAGAGAGAGGAAATATAAAGAGCAAGATTTAATGTGAGAGTATGATGGAGGATTAAAGAGTAAAATGTGAGAGTCAACGTAGGAGTAATATTGACAGTAGGAGTAATATTGACAGGAGGAGTAATCTTAACTGTAGGAGTAATATTGACAGTAGGAAAAATATTGACAGTAGAAGTATTTTTGACAGGAGTAATATTGACAGTAGGAAAAATATTGACAGAAGTATTTTTGACAGGTGTAATATTGACAGTAGGAGTAAATCTGAGAGTGAAATTTAGTATGGGAGTAAATGGGAGAGAAAAAATGAAAGGAAACGGAGGAGTAAGATTTAAATTTAAGAGTTGAAGAGTAAAATGTGAGAGTTATACGTATGAGTGAAAATGAATGTGGGAGTAAGTCTGAGAGCAAAATTTAATCTGAGAGGAAAAGTAAGAGGAGACATAAAGAGTAAGAGTAAGATGTAAGAGCAAATGTTAAGAGCCTTCCACACACCGCCCCGAACCGACCGACCCTCGATTCCGATCCTGTCCAGATGCCAGACTCTCTCTCTCTCTCTCTCTCTCTCTCTCTCTCTCTCTCTCTCTCTCTCTCTCTCTCTCGTCCCCTCTCCGACAAAACCCACTTTGCTCCTCATAAATGTGTCAAAGATGGAAAAGTACGAGAAGGAGGAGGAAGAGGAGGAGGAGGAGGAGGAGGAGGAGGAGGAGGAGGTATGGATGGATGGAGGGAGAAAGAAAAGTTGAAGGAGGAGATATAAGAGGATGGGGACAAAGAACGACGAAGGAGCAAAAGAGGACGAGGAGGAGGAGGAGGAGGAGGAGGAAAGTAGAGGGAGGAATAAGAAGAGGAAGAGGAGGAGGAGGATGAAAAAAAAAAAAACATAAAAGCCTTAAGCAACAAAAACCTTACCAAACCAAACCTAACCTCCCCTAACCTTACCAAACCAAACCTAATCATACCTAGCCTTACCAAACCAAACCTAACCTCACCAAACCAAACCTAACCTCACCTAACCTCACCAAACCAAACCTAATCTAACCTAACCTTACCTTATCTAACCTTACCTAACCTAACCTCACCTAACCTAACCTTACCTTACCTAACCAAACCTAATCTAATCTAACCTTACCAAACCAAACCTAATCTAACCTAACCTAACCTAACCTTACCTCACCCAACCTAACCTTCTCTAACCTCACTTCACCTAACCTAACTTAACCCAACCCCGCCCCCCTCTGACCCAAGTTCCCTCCTCTGCAAACTTAATCTTTATCCTAGGTCTACTCTCCCTTCCTCCCTCCCTTCCTCCCTTCCTCCTCCCCCCCCCCTCACACACCGCCCATAGCGCCATATAAGCGGAGTAATAATACCATCGCCTCGAGGCTTCGCTGCTGGAAAAAAAAAAGGAAAAAAGTCCCCCTGCTAAGTCTCGAGTGAAAACAATAACAACTTCCCCGAGCCCTGATGGTTCCCCTGGGGCGCCGCGCACTGCCTCACCCCCGTCAGGTGTCAGGGGAGGTGTGGAGTAAGGGAAGGGAAGCTTAGGTAAGAATGAGGGGAGAAGAGGAGGATAGTAAAGATAGGTGTGATGAAAGGAAGAAGGAATGGGAACGGAAGATAAAACGAAGGGGGGAGAGGAAGTAAGAGGGAAAGTTAGTGGAAAATAAGGAAGATGGAAGGTAAATGAGGGAGACCTAGGTAAGAACGAGGAGAGATGGAAAAGGAATTAATAGTAGAGATGTCTGTAATGAAGAGAGAAAGAGGGAAGGTGAAAGGTAAAGGAGGATACGGGAAATAGAGAGGGAAATAAAGGAGAAAGAGGGAAAATGGAGAAAGTATAGGAAATGAAAGGCAGTAGGTAGAGGAGGAACTACGTATAAGAGAGGAGGAGGGAAGGGAGGGTAGAACAGAGGAAAGCAGGGGAGGCTTGGAGGAAAAGGGGAGAGAAAAAAGAGGGAAATAAAGGAGAAAGAGTGAAAATGGAGGAAGTATAGGAAATGGAAGGCGGTAGGTAGAGGAGGAACTACATATAAGAGAGAAGGATGGAAGGAAGGGTAGAACAGAGGAAAGCAGGGGAGACTTGGAGGGAAAGAGGAGAGGAAATGGGGGAGAGAAAAAGGTAAGGGAAGGTAGGGAAGGCTCAGCTGGGAGAAGGTAAGGGAGGGAGAGAAGGGAACGTTATAAGTAGGAGAGGGAAGGGAGCAAGGGGAAGAGAGGTCTCAGAGGCTAAGAGGACAAGGAAATTACCTAAAGAGAGGGAGGAAAGAGGGAGGAAGAGGAGGGAAGGAAGGAAGGAGGGAGGGAGGAAATTTAAAAATAAAATGTATACGTATGTTTTTTTTTTTTTTAGTGTGTGTGCGCGATAGACACACACACACACACACACGCGCACACACACACACTCACGCACACACAGCTAGAAACAGACAGAGCGTAAAGAGATAGAGGGAGACGCGTTAGGGGTGAGAGAAGGGAAGGGAAGGGAAGAGTAGGGAAGGGAAGGAAAGGGAAGGGAAGGGAAGCAGGAGAGATAGAGAGTGGATTAAGAGTGTCGAAGGGAATAGGGTGGAAGGGGAGAAGAAGGGGAGGAAGAAAGGAAGGAAGAAGAGAAGGAAGGAAGGAAGGAAGGAAGGAAAGGAAGGAAAGGAAGGAAGGAAGGGAGGAAGGAAGAAGAGAAGGAAAGAAAGAAAGAAAGAAAGAAAGGAAGGAAGGAAGGAAGGGAGGAGAGAGGAAACACGAATGAGAAGAGGAGGAAGGAGCAACAAGTGAAAAAAAAAGGAAAAAAAGAAAAAAAATACGAGAGAGAGAGAGAGAGAGAGAGAGAGAGAGAGAGAGAGAGAGAGAGAGAGAGAGAGAGAGCCTGCCTTCACCGCCGCCAAAAATAAGAAACAAATGGCCCACCGAGAACGTCAGGAGGAGGAGGAGGAGGAGGAGGAGGAAGAAGAGAACAAAAGAAACGCCAGAACTATCGTCTTCCTTTACCAGAGAGAGAGAGAGAGAGAGAGAGAGAGAGAGAGAGAGAGAGAGAGAGAAGGGGTGTGAAAGGGTTCGCTATTCCCCTGACGTTCAATCTATCTATGAACGTCGTGTTGTGTGTGTATCTGTACGCTGTTTCTCCCCTTGACGTGGGGGGAAGGGGGAGGGGGATGGGAGGAAGTTGAAGGGGGTAGGGGAAGAGGGGGGGGACTGAAGGGAAGAGGAAAGAGGTGGAGGCGCAAGGGGGAAGTAAATAATGAGGGGGACTGGGAAGGGAGTAGAAAAGGGGGGGTCTCTCTCATCAAGGGGGAGGCGGCAGAGGATAGGGGATAGGGTGGAGGAGGGGGGAGATATAGGGGGAGATTGGGAAGGGAATAGAAGGGAATAGAAGTTAATGGCAAGTAGGAGAAGGGATGGGGACAAGGGCGGAGGGTGGAGGGTCGTGTTAGGGGCGGGGCAGTAAAGGAAAGGGAGGGGATGGTAACAGCTATAGGGGGTGGAGATGGACTTTGTGGTTATTCTAGAGGGGGTGGAGATGTGTTAGGGGTGGAGATGTGTTAGGGGGGGGCAGTAAAGGAAAGGGAGGGGATGGTAACAGCTAGGGGGTGGAGATGGACTTTGTGGTTATTCTAGAGGGGGGATGATGTGGAGAGGGGGAGGGGTCGTTGTATGTCTTTATTTTCGATGTGTAGCATGTGGTTTAAGTTCCAGGATGTGTGCATATGATTTCTTAACTCCATTCCGACTCCTTTTCATATCTTCTTTGCATACACATTTCCATTAAGTGATGATTGAATAAACGGATCTTTTGAATGATGACAAAGTGTCTATAAAGTGATGACAGAATGAACGTTTATTTTGAGTGAGGATAGCATTAATGTTTCTATTAAAGTGATGACAGAATGAACGTTTATTCGAGTGATGATAACACTAACGTTTCTATTAAAGTGATGTTGGAATGAACGTTTATTCGAGTGATGATAACACTAACATTTCTATTAAAGTGATGTTGGAATGAACGTTTATTCGAGTGATGATAACACTAACATTTCTTTTAAAGTGATGTTGGAATGAACGTTTATTCGAGTGATGATAGCACTAACGTTTCTATTAAAGTGATGTTGGAATGAACGTTTATTCGAGTGATGATAGCACTAACGTTTCTATTAAAGTGATGTTGGAATGAACGTTTATATTGAGTGATGATAGCATTAACGTTTCTATTAAAGTGATGTTGGAATGAACGTTTATATTGAGTGATGATAGCATTAACGTTTCTATTAAAGTGATGTTGGAATGAACGTTTATTCGAGTGATGATAGCATGAACGTTTCTATAAAGAGCTGATAGAATGAACGTTTCTATTAAAGGTTTGATTGAATGAACGTTTACTATCTAGCCCTATCAGACTCGAATAGGAGACGATGTTACCTAGTACGTTTTTTCTTCCTTTGTGGTTACTATTGTGTTACTATTGGCATTAAGAACTTTATTAGATACGGGGACACTTTGGACGCGGTAATAAGTAACAGGTAATAGCTCATGAGACACAATATACCTTTTGTTCATCCGTTGTTGACTTTGAGTGCATTGCGAATTTGACCTTTTGAGTGTTCCTGCCGGAGAAGTTGCTGACAGTTTTACGTTATACGCTTCGTCGAGGCTGCCGTGCTGTGTTGTTTCTCCTTTAAAGATGGATTACGTTGCTCACACGAATGGATACACCTGGATGTCACCTCGCTCGCTTTTACATGTGAAAAAAAAAATATATATCCTTGAAAAATAATATCTCACTCGCCGCGTTTGTAAATTCTGCGAACTTATTGCGAACTTATTTTATTCGTATTGATATTTCTTCTACTACTACTACTACTACTACTACTACTACTACTACTACTATGAAAAACACTACATTTACCCTAATAATGATAAAAGTAACAATAATAATAAGAAGAGTAATACAAGATTTCATCAACACTACCACCATCACTACCCCCACCCCCACCACCTCCACCCCCACCACCTCCACCCCCAGCACCTCTACCCCCACCCTCTTTTCATCATCATCATCATTGCCCCATCACCATCAATACCGCCAGTCACTCCGTAGGTCGGCGACTGTACTTAATATCGCCTACGACTCCTTTACAATGGTGCGTGGAGCCGCCCCCCGACGCGCCCAGACCGCAAATTGCCTTCTAATAAATACTGTTTTTTTTTTTTACCCGTGTGTGTGTGTGTGTGTGTGTGTGTGTGTGAGCGCGACCATGTATTTCCTCAACTCAAATCACACACACACACACACACACACACACACACACACATGCAGACACTAAAAAAAAAACCGATAAACAAACAAACAAAACACCTTTCCAAGCACACACATAATCATCACCCACTTCCCTTAACCTCCCCCCCCTTACCTCCTCCCAGCGCCCCCCCCCCCTCTCCCCCCCCTCCCCCAGGTGAAGACAGTCAATCAAGCCCAGGTAAGCCGGGACTAAACAATTACCGCTGCGCCGCGAATGGCAGTGACTGAACTGAACTCGCGCGGCGCTGCTTCTCCTCTACGCGTTCATCCATTTATGTACAACTCTCGAGTACTCCGCGGCGTGTGCGTGTGTGTGTGTGTGTGTGTGTGTGTGTGTGTGTGTGTGTTTGTCCGGCGTGGCCTATTAAAGCTGCAGTGGTAGAGTGGAAGGCTGGTTGTAGTAGTAGTAGTAGTAGTAGTAGCGGAGGCGGCGGCGGTGGTGGCGACGGAGATAGTGATGGCGATGTTGAGATGTATGAGATGGAGGTCAAATACAAGCCTAGCAGTAGTAGTAGTAGTGGTAGTAGTAACAGTAGTAGTAGTAGTAGCGATAAAGGAGATAGCAATGGTGGTGGTGGCGGTGGTCGGTCGTCGGGTAAGGGAAACAGAGAGAGGATCAAATAGGCTGCGAGGCTGACTGGCTATAATAGGCTATGGAAGACGTATGTAGCAGCG
>NC_066522.1:16622328-16707328 GCF_024679095.1 Eriocheir sinensis
AAGAGCAACCGTGTAGAGCATATTCCATCCCTCTCTCCCTCTTTGAAGTGTATGGACAGCGACTCTACGTACTAACAAGCTGATTAGTTGGAGGCTGTATACCAAGAGGAGAGGAGGAGAGCGAATGAGGGGAGAGTGAGGGGTTACGCAACGAGGGGAGAGGAGAGGAAGCAAGCAGGGTGAGGGATGATGGTGAGTTGGGAATAAGTGGGGTGGGATTGGGGTGATGAAGGGAGGGAGGGGGGAGGGATGGTGAGGGGTGAGGAGATGAAGAGGAGATGGGTCAGTGGATGGGGAGGATGCTGGGAGATGAGCCACCCCTCACCTCACTCCCCTTCCCTTTCCTCTCTCCCCCATCATCTCCCCCCCCCCCCCCCGTGGGAATGAGAGCAGGTGCCTCGTCCTTATCTAATTTCGATGCTTTTAACGGCGAGTCCGACGACCGTGTTTTGCTGATGCTAACACACACACACACACACACACACACACACACACACACACACACACACACACACACACACACACATTTATAAACGCAGCCATTCACGAACGTAAACATACAAACTGCATTTAAGCAAAGCAAACAAACAAACAAACGCTCGCTCTCTCACATACACAAACACACACATAAACACACACACACACACACACACACACACACACACACACACACACACACACACACCACCCTGAGTCTGCCGAGGCTCTAACACAGGCAACGCGACGCCCACAGATAGATTGTCTAGGGCCTGCTGCGTTACCCTCGTCCACCAGAATCGCTTCCCCCCGCCCGTTTGACCAGGCTTCTTTTTTATCTTCTAATCAAGGGTACAGCTAGAAGAGGAAGCATCACAACAGACTCACCCTCACCCCCTTCAGAAGGCCGCGTACAGACAGATAGACACACGCGTACAGAAAAACAGATAGACAGACAGATAAACTCGCCGCGGTGTCTTCTGTTATGTGCAGTATTAATGTAGCTTGAGTTTGAAGGTTCTGTTTAGTTGTATAAGCCGCCTCTGTCATTATTATACCTCTTAGGATTAGGTAAGGTATTGTTTTGTCTCTTCGGTTACTTGTATAATCGTGTTCGTCATTGCCTTTCATTGATATTATTATTATTATTATTATTATTATTATTATTATTATTATTATTATTATTATTATTGTTATTATTATCATTATTGTTATCGTCATCATCATCATCATCGCTATTCACATTCAGAGATATAGACAAGGCTAACACTCTTGGCCAACGTATTTCTGATAAGCCTGCAAGTAAACATCGGTGAGGCAAGCATATATACATACATACATACATATACACACACAAGAATACATACATACATACATCGCTTCCGTTGGACACATACAAAACACACACACACACACACACACACACACACACACACACACACACACACACACTCAGTTCCTCTTAGCCATGACCAGCAGACAGACAGACAGAAAGACACCCGCGATGCCTTTCCCGCGCGTGGCACACATCGGCGGCCCTCGACAAGATCGCGTACAAATATGGCGTCGCTTCAGGTGCATCTTGCCGCACGAGCAGGTGTAAAAGTTTTTAGGACGTGCGCGAGGCCATGAATTTTGATGACCTGGTGGTAGTGGCGGTGGTGGTGGTGGAGGGGGGGGGGGGGGGCTGTGTGGGGGTGTGTGTGTGTGTGTGTGTGTGTGTGTGTGTGTGTGTGTGTGTGTATCAATTTGTTCTTATCAATTTATATATGTTTTTTTTCTTTTCCAGGATTGAGTCAAAGCTCGTAATTTCCCGTATATTTTAACGCTGATTCATCTATCCATACAAATCCTTAATAAACTTAGATAAAATACTGAACGTGTGTGTGTGTGTGTGTGTGTGTGTGTGTGTGTGTGTGTTCGCTTGTTAGTCGTGTTGTGTTGTTTGAGAGCCAGAGGGCAACCGGGGGAGGAAGGGAGGGAGGGAGGGGGAGGGGAGTGGAAGCTGCAGGAGGGAGAGAGAGAGAGAGAAGAGAGGAGGAGAGAGGGGAGAGAGGAGGAGGGATGGGGACCGTGAATTAACAAGGAAAAAAATATCAATGCGTTTTAGAGCGAACATGGATGACACCGGCGGTCACTCGGGCGAACCACAGGAGACGAGGCTAACTGAACTGTCTAACCGGGTGACTGGGGGACCGGGGGAACCTATGGGCAGGCTGGGTAGGCAGGTAGTGAGGCGAGGGGGCCAGGTCGGACCACGGCATTACCTTGAATAAACCACCGTAACCAGGAGCGATGGAGACTGGTCAGCGGCGTCATAATTCCCTGCTGCTCGGGGAAACATGGTCATCAGAGCCGCGCCGACCAGCTCCTCTGAAAGTTACAGTGGGGCCGGCCGAACAGGGAGCGCCGGTGTTCCGTGTCTGTAAACAGCGGCGGCGCGGGGGGAAAAGGTGCAGAGAGCCGGGTAGGTCGAGTGTCTGTGTGTGTTCCTGTATAGTCTTGTTCTGAGCCGGTCAAGGGATGTGTTTAGTTGGAACCATTTTAGTGAGTCCATTGTGGGGTAGGCTTCTGCAGGTCCTTTCCTACCCTCTGCTCTGCCGCACAGTCCCAAACACCTGTCCCTTCCTCTCATATGTTATCTACAGGCAACACATGAGAGGGAAAAATAGGTGTTGAGACTGAGTGGCAGAGCAGAGGGGAGGAAAGGACCCGCGGAATCAATGCCTCAACGGACTCGCTAAAATGGTTTCACTTTTGATCGTTAGTGTTAAAAAAGACGGGTAGGATGAAGACGGAGAGGGCGGCGTCATCGTGTTCGTGGATTTATTCGTGAAATTACTCCTGTATTTACTTGGCGTTTGACTGTTAGTGTAAATACAGATGGAGAGGATGAGGTCGAAGAGGGCCAAATTGCTGTGGTGTTCGTGTACTTAATCGTGTACCTGATCGTATGGGGTCAGTCTGGTACAAGTACGGTACCTGGCCTCTGTAATCAAGGACGTCGTAAAGAGTTGGAGAGAATCGAGTCGGGTCCGTGTACCTGATCACTATAGCTGTCAACCCGTACTCTAAATTTTTTTCTCTAAAGTGATGATCAAAGATGAGCTCGAGGGGAAGCATGAGCCTAGCAAAACTGCGTCACTATAAACACTTTGCGGCGCCATGACAGGCTGAGGCCGACTATCAGGCCCCACCAAATAAGCCTACCGGGGCCGTAAGCAGAAAACGTAAAATGAAAAAGAAACATTCACTGAACTGGTCAGGCACGAACATTTATCACTTGGAAAAAATGTTGGATTCGTCTGCTTACAAAAAAAAGGAGGATGAAGCAAGAAAGAGGTAATGTCTTGATACTATAAAAAAAAAAGACAGAATCGAAGTAAAAGAAAAATGAAGTCAGTTTGTATCGGTGTAGTACTTACTCTGAAGGGGTCAGGCACGCGGTATTTGGTCTTGACGAGGGTTTTCAGGACAGCGACAGGCACCGTGGCGGGGCAGCGGAAGTACCTCACAACGGGCCCCCTCTCCTCCGCCTCCTCCTCCTCCTGCTTCTTGTTGTTGTTGTTGTTGTTGTTGTTGTTGTTGTTGTTGTTGTTGTTGTTGTTGTTGTTGTTGTTGTTGTTGTTGTTCTCCTGCTCTTGGTTCTCTCCCGATTCTTCCTCCTCCTCCTCCTTCTCCTTCTTCTCCTCCTTTTCTCCCTTCCCTTCCTGCTGTTCTTGTTCTTCTTTCTGCTCGTTTTTCTCACTTGGTTCATCATCCCTGTGGAAGAAAGAGAAAAAGAGGGTCATTTTAATTCATTGTTTTATTGGTTTTATTTCGCGTCTGTCTTTGAATTAGTTTAGTTTGTCTTTATTTTTACTTACTGCTTATTTAATGGGAAAGAAGACAGACCTATAGAACTTGAAAAATACTTATGATATCAAATTAATACTGAACCACCACCATCACCTTAACCACCACCACCACCAGCAAACGGGTCCTGTCCTCGTCCTGTTCTGTGCCTGCATGCAACAGGTTTGGGGCTCATCCGCCTGCCCAACCCTCCTGTCCCTGTCCCTGTCCTCCGGTGGGTCGTGGGGGGAGGGGGAGGGGGGGGGTCGTTCACACACACACACACACACACACACACACACACACACACACAGGTATAAACAACAAGTCTTCAGGTGTCGCCGGTGAAGTACTGATGAGAGAGAGAGAGAGAGAGAGAGAGAGAGAGAGAGAGAGAGAGAGAGAGAGAGAGAGAGAGAGTATAACACTGGGGTGGTTCCTTACTAAAAAAAAAAAAAATAATAATCAGAACAGTCCAGCAACTCAAATTTAGCTGGAGGAAACACAAGACATTTTTCCCTCCTTCCCTCCCTCCATCTCTCTATCTCTCCCTTCTCCTCCCTCCCTCTAAAATTAGGATTCAATTCATTTACGGGGCGAGGGAGGGACGTACTAACGGGGTTCTCATTTACATACAAGGTGGACCCCTCGCTAGAATGCCTAATACTGACCTCTTTATAGGGACGCTTCTGATGGTTATTTAGAATTAATTATCGGCATCCGCGGCTTGGCTTGGCGAGGAGATAAACAGCCAGCTACGTCATTCTCCGCGATAAAGGGTTAAAGGGAGGAGGAAGGGGGAGAAAGGAGGGAGGAAGGGAGAGTAGGAGGGAAGAAGGGAGGGAGGAGAGAGAAACGAGAGCGTGAGGGAGAGACAGGAGAGGTAGACAGCAACAGCGCACTCACTCACTCACGCACTCACTCACTCACTCTCATCTTAGTCTTTTCTCCGTAACTTTATGACCAAAAAATCACGGCCACTCACCACCATCATCACCAACACCACAATCACCACTACCATCACCATTATCATCATCACCACCATCACCACCGCCACCACCACCTGAGCTTCGTGTTCCCATCTCCCCCGCCGGGAAAGTAATATTCCATTTTCATTCCTGATTACCAGAGAGAAAGGGAAGGATTAGTCAGGGCCCTCCTCCTCCTCCTCCTCCTCCCCTTCCTCTTCCTCCTCCTATACAGACGCCAGCTCCGCCTTTTTCCTTTCTCCGTTGACGCCGACGCTTCCTCCTCCTCACGGTCATGACCTGCGTCACGGTCGGCCTCACACCCCCTCCCCCCCTCGTCCCCTCCAGCGCCGAGCAAAGCGTGACGTCACAACCTGCCAGTCACCGGCCACCGCCACGCCGCCGCCGCCGCTGCCCTTGCGTGACGGAGCGTCGCGCGTCTGTGTGTGTGTGTGTGTGTGTGTGTGTGTGTGTACGCCCGATTAGCCGCCATCCCCGTCATTCCACTGCCACTGTTACGTAACGCTTCCTGCTGTACATTCATCACTGTCTGCATTCCTATCATAACCATCATCATCATCATCATCATCATTCATCATCACCATTCTTACCATCAATTCTTAGCTCACCAGAGATCAAAGGCCTTTCCCAACGTTTTCCTCCTCTTTCTGATCGGTGTGAATGTGTGGCCTACTCCATCCTGCTCTGGCGAAGGTTTTTGTTTTACCTCTCCGCCTGGCTCTGCGTCCGCCATGACCTCTCTCTTGTCACGCCCATCATTGCTGCGTTCTTGACACTAACGCCGCTAGAGTCTTATACTAACCTCGCCAGACTTATACTAACGCCGCCAGACTCTACCCAACACCGCCAGTCTTTTACTATCTCCAGCAGACTCATATACTGACACTGCCAGCCTTTTACTAAATTTTACTACTACTACTAAAAAAAAAACCACGCCCATCTCCTACTAACGCCGCCACACACACCAACCCCGCCATTCTCTCATACTAACCGCCCCAGTCTTTTTATTTGTTCCGCCCGTCTATTGCTAACTGTTACTAACACCGCCGGAGACTTACTATATAACACCGCCAGTCTTTCTCACTAACGCCACCAGTCTCTACAATCCGTTTCAGCGTGTCTTCAATGCGCGCTCCACTCGGCGAGATGAAAACAGCAGCTCTTTCATATTTGCAACGAACGGCGGGAACAAGAAAAGGAGGAAAGAAAACGTGTGTCTGAGGGAAAGGAAAAAAGTGAAGTCTTGGCTTACAGATAAAAGAATGTCATGCCTGAAGGAGCGAAAGGACATCCGTTGGCTTAAAAGGAAAGGAAGGGGACATGTCTGAAGGAGCGAAATGAAGAGCCCGGCCTATAGATAGAAGAATGGTATGTTTGAAGGAGTAAAGGGACGTCTGTTAGTTAGTTTAGATACTTTAACAGGAAAAAAAAAAAGAGACGTGTTAAGGCGTATAAGAGTGAATTTGACAGCTAAGAAAGGTAGGAAAGATATGCAAAGGCTAAGAAAAGAGATATTGGGTATGTCTGATGAAGTGAAAGGGAAGTGAATGTATAGAACTAAAAGAAAAGGAATTAAGTCTGAATATAAACGGAATTTGATGGTTTACAGAAAGACAAGGAAGGTGAGTATATGAAGTAAATAAAAGGAGGAATGAAAAGGCAGGAAAGAAAGAAGAAAGAAAGAAAGAAATGGAAGGAAGGAATGAGAGAGAGAGAGAGAGAGAGAGAGAGAGAGAGAGAGAGAGAGAGAGAGAGAGAGAGAGAGAGAGAGAGAGAGAGAGAGAGAGAGAGAGAGAGAGAGAGAGAGAGAGAGAGAGAGAGAGAGAGAGAGAGAGAGAGAGAGAGAGAGAGAGAGAGAGAAGGAAAGAAAGGAAGAGGTGGGTGGGTGGGTGGATGAGTGTCTGGAGGGGCGGGAGGAGAGTGGACAAGTGGACGACGGCTGGGTGGAGGGATGGGGTAGGGTGGGTGGGGGTGGTGGGGCGGGGGCGGGGCAGGGGTGGGGCTGGCGGGGGTGTGATAGCATCTGGGTGGTGTGAACGCCCCGAGACCCGCCACACACACTGTCTCCATAAATTATTCATGGAGAAACTTCCCGCAAAGTATATATTCGTCCTGCTGCTGCTACTACTACTACTACTACTACTACTACTACTACTACTACTACTACTACTACTACTACTACTCATTTCTGTTGCCTGTTTTCTACTATACTCCACAAACTTCACTGCAAATTATATACTGTTGCTACTACTACTACTACTATTACTACTACTACTACTGCTACTACAACTGCTATTACTGTTCCTTTTCCTTATTTTACTCCTACTGATACTCCTCCTCTTCTTCCTTTTATAACTACTAATACTTCTACTTCTTTAACCTTTCCTTCTCCTCCTTTTCTACCTCCTCCTCCCCCTCCTTCTCCATAGCAGCTACTCCACACTGCCCCTCTCTTCCCCTCCCTCCTACTCCTCCCCCCCACCATCTTATACCTGCTCACACTCCTTATATTCCCCTTTGTATCCGTCGCTCGCGTGTCGGCCCTGCATTGAGTGTTGTTTGCCCGGCGTGCTGTGTTGCCTGGCGCCCCGGTGTTGCGCTGTGTGGGCGTCCCGGGGCGCTGTTTTGTACCTCGCGTCTCCTTATCGCCTTCCCCCCGCTGGGCAAGGCGACAGCAGTGTTTAATATTTTTCGATGTGGAGACGCAAGCTCGCCCACCTCCTTCTCGCCTTGTCCGCCCTCCCGTCCTCTTCCCGTCCGTACTCTCCCTCCCGCCCTCTCTTCTCCCGCCCGCATGTCTGCCATCTCCTCGTCTCCTCCTCCTCGTCTTCTTCCCGCCCTCGTCTCGCAGTTCAATTTATGTTAGAGGTAGTGTTTTTGTTGTTGTTATTGTTGCTGTTATTATTATTGCTGTTTTTGTTGATGATGATGTTCCTCTAATAACCTGTTCCATTCTATACCCCGTCCACATCACCTTCAGTCTCTCATTATCATTTTCCTTTTTAGTTTTGTTTTAGTTTTCTTATTCTTCATTCTCGTCTTAATGTTGTTGCTGCCTCCCCTCTTCCTTCTCCTCCTCCTCCTCCTCCTCCTCCCTTCACGGCCGGTCGCTTGTCCATCCTCTTAACAACGAGTCCTGTACAAGTGCTTCTTAAGTATTGCATCTTGAGGGTCCCGCTGTCCTGTCCGCCTCTCCTCATCCTTTGCCTCCTCCTCCTTCTCCTCCATCATCTCCTTCACATCCTCTACTACTTCCAACTTCTCTTCCACTTCCTTCCTTCCACATCCTCATTTCCCCACTTCTATAATCCCCCTTCCACCCATCTTCCTCTCTCCTCTCTCCCCAATTATATCCAACATCCATAACCGCCACAGTGAGTGATATATAAGCGAAGACAACCCTTGCACCCGCCTCACCTCGCCCTCGGCTTAGTGGTAAACGATTAATTGAAGGGTCGAAGTGGAGGAGGGACCGGCGGTGTGATGGAGAGCCACCTATCACCCCGCCTATCACCCCGCTGTTCCCTCCTGTCATCACGCTATACGCTATCTTAAGCTCTTCGCCCCACGCCTCTAGCTTGTTCTTCGCCTTACGTATACTTCGCCTATCGCTCTTCGCCTTGCCTTATCGCCAAGAGGTTGTTGGTTGCCCAGGGTTAAGATACGTGGCTGGCGAGGTTGAGAAGTGGTTAGTGAGGCGAATAAGAGGAATAGTACACAAGATGACGGAAGGAAAGGCGATAGAAAGAATGAGAGACGGACTGAAAGGCGACAGAAAGATAGTGAGTAAATCTTGCTGTGTACTGTACCTGTGGACGGTGCTGTGAGTGTAATTAGTGGCATACCTGGATTATTTTGCACCTTTGCCGTAATTTACCTCTCTCTCTCTCTCTCTCTCTCTCTCTCTCTCTCTCTCTCTCTCTCTCTCTCTCCACATAACTTCTACTAATGTTTTTCCTCCTTCTCATCATCATCCATCTCTTACCTACTCCCTTCTGTTCCTTTTTTTCTTTACTTTTTTATTCTCTCTCTCTCTCTCTCTCTCTCTCTCTCTCTCTCTCTCTCTCTCGCCCGTTTTTGCCCTTTGCGACCCTCCCTTCCTCTCTCCGTCCCTTCCTCCTCTAGCCAGCCGTCCGCCCGTCTGTCTGTCTGTCTGTCCGTCCGTCCGTCTGTCTGTTGATCCTTCCGTTGCCGGGCAGGATTCAATGGCGCGAACCTTTCCTTCCTTCCGCCATCTTTCTATATATTGAATTTTCTTCCGTCTTTCTATCTTTCTATCTTTTTTTCTTTCTTTCTTTTTCTTTCCTTCTTTCTATTGCCTTTCCTTCCGTCTTTCTATATATCTTTCTTTCTATACCTTTTTTTTTCTTTCTATTGCCTTTCTTTTTGTCTTAATTTCTGTTTGTCTTTCTTTCTGTCTATCGCCTTTCCTACCGTCATCTTTCCATCGTCGAGGAAGGGTGATGATGAGGGATGAAGGAGGAAGAGCTTGCCTTGGGTGGGCCACGCGAGGAGAGTAAGGGAATGGCGGGGTCGGTGGGTACTCACACATATTGCCGCAAATCAGACGAGGAGAATGACGCGAAGTACCTAACACACACACACACACACACACACACACACACACACACACACACACACACACACACACTAAACACAAAACAAACATTCGAAACAAGCTATATAAGGAAAAGGATTACACCTATACCAAACAAAACATACACAAACCAATTATTATCATTATTATTATTATCACCTGTAAGACTAAGACAATCCACCTGAAGGTATTATATGAATTAAGAAATGTATAACCTTTCAACTGGATTTATGTCAACACTGACCCTCTATTTAATCTAACGGAGACTGACTGCAAGCGTTTGTATAGTGATTTCCTCAGTATTTGTTAATTGAACAGCCTTGATTTAGCTTGTGTAACGTGTATATACTGTTTCCTTTACTCAGAGCAGCGGTGACTGACTGGACGTGATTGTATAGTAACCTCCTCAACAATCATTTTTATCTTCTAACGAGACTTTGCTGATCTGATAATTACTCCCTTTCTCTATATATTTTCTCTTTTTCGTCCTGTTCCTGTCCTGCTTCTCCTTCTTTCCTCGTTTATATCTCTCCTTATCTTCTTCGTCTTTTCTTCCCTCCTTTTAATCTTCTAATCGTCGCTTACATCTACTATAAATTATGTAAGCTGTATATTCCACTTGGTCTTCTTTATGTTATTTAGTTTCTCTCTCCTTCTCTCGTGTCTCCACCCTCATCCCTCAAGGCACAGAGAGTAAAGGAGAAGATAAACACAAGAGTCCACACACTTGAGCGTTAATTTATAAGCGGAAGATATACACTAGAGGGAGGAAAAGAGTGTATTAAAACGTGAGATTGTTTGGAAGAAAGACGGAGAGGAACACACACACACACACACACACACACACACACACACACACACACACACACACACACACACACCAGCTGGAAGGAGAAAGAGAGAGAAGTAGTGAATGTCTGGAGGGCTGGGGTCGCCACAAGCAGCTTCACACACACACACACACACACACACACACACACACACACACACACACACGCACACACACACATTCCCCACCAGCAGACCAGGCAGGCGAGACCCATACTTCCTCTTCCTCCTGCAAGCGTGTGTGGGAGTCGGGGCAAGAACCAGCTAAACCCTCCTACCCCTAAGGCCGATCTCCCCCTTAGCACACCCGCCACACCATCCTTTCCAACCCCAAGGCGAGTTTCTCCTTCTGCCCCTCAACGCTTCACCACCTGCGCCCTTCTATAACAACCCCGGGAAACCTTGACAACGTTTTCCCCGCCGACGTTTGCTTGGACAGTCCTCAAGGCGCCAAATGCTATGTCCCAATGCGAGGTCTTTCTCCACGCTGCTAAGACGCGGAGTGGGTGGATCGTGTGGTGCGCAGCAATAGCGGGGTGGAGCCAGGTATTGTATAGCACGCCAGTTTTCCCAGGGAGGTTAAGGAGGGGAGAGAGAGCGAGAGAGAGAGAGAGTGAGGGAGAGAGAGAGAGAGGAGGTAAGAAGGTATAGGGGGGAGGTAGGTTAGGTAGGTAGGTAGGCCAGCTAGCTATCAACCCCCCTCCTCCTCCTCCTCCTCCTCCTCCTCCTCCTGTGTCTCTTCTTCCTCCTCTGCCTCTTGTTCCTCTTTCTCTTCTTCCTCTTCTTCACAGCTATCACTTCTTGTTTTATGTTCACTTCTTTTCCTCCTCCTCCTCCTCCTCCTCCTCCTCCTCCTCCTCCTCCTCCTCCTCCTCCTCCTTCTCCTCTTCCTTGTCATTACCGATCGTCTTCCTCCTCCTCCCCCTCCTCCATCTTTTTCTCTAGTATGATTGTCTTGTCTTCCTCCTCCTCCTCCTCATTACCTTCTTTTGTTCTTGTCTTCTTTTTCTTCACCTCATCTCCTCCTCCTCCTCCTCCTCCTCCTCCTGCCTCGGTCTTCCTTTTCTTCCACCTTCTCTTCCTCGTTGATATCTCTCTCCTTATCTTTATCCTTCACATATTTCTTCCTCTTTCCCTCCTTTCCTTTAATTAATCTTCCTGTTTTCCTCTTCAACGTCAAACACTATTTTCGTCTTTTTCTTTTTTTTCTTTTTTGCTGCGTTTCATATAATTTTCTAGTCATCGTTTTACCTTTCAGTAACTCACTATTTCTTTGCCTCCCTCATCCTCCTTATCATCATCATCATCGTGTTTTTTCATCTTCTTCTCTTCCTTCCCTTCTCCATCCATCCCAACAGGCAATGGAAGGAAAAAAAGGAGGGAGGGAAGAAGGGAGGGAAGAGAGAGAAGGGGTAGACGGAGGAAAGGAAGGATGCTGAGAGGATGCAAAGGAGAGAAAAAGGATAGGAAGGGATGAAGGGAGGAAGAAGAGCGAAGAAGGAAAAATTAGGAGTAAATAGCAAGAGAATAGAGACGAGATGAAGGTAAAATGAAGATAATGATGAGAGAGAGAGAGAGAGAGAGAGAGAGAGAGAGAGAGAGAGAGAGAGAGAGAGAGAGAGAGAGAGAGAGAGAGAGAGAGAGAGAGAGAGAGAGAGAGAGAGAGAGAGAGAGAGAGAGAGAGAGAGAGAGAGAGAGAGAGAGAGAGAGAGAGAGAGAGAGAGAGAGAGAGAGAGAGAGAGAGAGAGAGAGAGAGAGAGAGAGAGAGAGAGAGAGAGAGAGAGAGTTTAGAAGCGCAAAACCCCACCCAGACAACACACACAGACACAAAGGAAGGATAAAAGCTTAGACAGTCACACACGTTCTCCAAGTTAAAATCATAAGCGAGGAGAAAGAGACAGGAGAGAAAAGCTAGTTATTTTAAACGTATCGACGCCTCCGTTCACCTGTCTGAAAAGCCTCTTGTATATAGAAGTCGCTGGGGTATACATCGACCGTTGTGTGATCTTATTGATAATTTTACCCGACTTCTGGATCTTGAACGGGAACATTACTAATAAAAACCTGGTCAATCATATCTGTGGCTTTGGAAAATAACGATAATGAGAGAGAGAGAGGAAAAGGACAAATGCTACAGTATATACAGCCTCACGCCCTCCTCCACGCAAGAAACAGCGACGAGGTGGAAAGTCACGAGCATGAAAGCCGCGAAGTGAGGCGGAGAAGCGTGCTAACATTAATCGAGACCAACTAAGTGCGAAAATCGGGCCAGTTACTTGAGATGAAAGGTGTGAGCCTGTGTGAAGGGGTGTGAAGACCTGCCCTACCATGCACCCTATACCGCACCCTATCTCCCATATACTCTACGCCTTACCACACTCTGTCGTCCTATACATAACCATACAACTCGGTCTCTGTATGGAAGGAAGAAGCGAGGGGAGGGAAGAGAAGAAAAGTTAAATAAGGGAGAGAGGGAGAAGCGACGAAGGAGAGGGAGAAAGGAGAGAAGTAGCGGAGGAAAGAATTGGTGGAAGGAGGGAGGGAAGGAAGAGATATGCAGTTGGAGAAATGAAGGAATGAAGGAAGGAAAAAAGGAATGAAGGAAGAAATCTGTTCTATACCACGCCCTTAAATCTACCTCTCTCTCTCTCTCTCTCCCTCTTTTTCGTCTAGTCCTCGTCCTCCTCCTCTTCCTCCTCTTCTCTTCTGCTTCCTCCTCCTCTTCTCTTCTACTTCCTCCTCCTCCTCTTCCTCCTCTTTCTTTCACTCCACCATGATTGTCTACACTCACCGTCACTTTCATCTTTGCATCCTAAACCTCCTCCTCCTCCTCCTCCTCTTCCCACTCGTCCACCATTGCCCACTCACAGTCACTCATCACTCTTAGTACTCCCTCTCATCATCTCCTCCTCCTCCTCCTCCTCCCCCTCCTCCTTCTCCTCCTCCTCCTTCTGCTCAGCCCCAAGGAAGCGAAATAGTTAAGGCAAACATTCCTAGGTCCTCCCGAACAGCTCCATATCGATTGCGCGTTGGAGATAAAAGGAAAAAAACCGTGAGGAGCCTCGAGCACCGCCTGGAGGAGGAGGAGGAGGAGGAGGAGGAGGAGGAGGAGATCAAGCAGAAGCAGCATCAGCCATTCACTTCACCTCCTGCGGTTCATTAAGTGGGAAGAACCTGAACTACTTTGCCTCCTCCTCTTCCTTCTCCTCCTCCTCCTCGCTCGCTGACATAATTATCGCATTTTCCGACTCGGCTCCGCGTCTCTGTTTCAATAATAATGGTGAGTTTGCATTCTGAAATTGGCCATATCAAATTCTGTGTCATGTCCGCAGGAGGAGGAGGAGGAGGAGGAGGAGGAGGAGGAGGAGGAGGAGGAGGAAGAGGAGGAGAAGGGGCGCCAACCTCTCTCACTCTCCACACACACACACACACACACACACACACACACACACTGAACTGATCGCGAGGAATTTCTCAATAATGTTTCGTTTCGCTTCGCTAATTTTAATGTAATACGTGGTGGCTTTGTCTCCTTCTTCCTCCTACTCCTCCTCCTCCTCCTCCTCCTCCTATCCTACTAATTCATCAAAGATTCCTCCGTTGAATTCCAAACAGAGGTGCCGCTATAATAACATCGGCAATACTACTACTACTACTACTACTACTACTACTACTACTACTGATAATAATAATAATAATAATAATAATAATAATAATAATAATAATAATAATATCAGTCAGCACCAACGCAAAAAAAAAAAAAAAGGGGGCTTCTCTACACGGCTTTTCGCCTTCATTTCCTTCCTTCCTTTCTTCACTTCCAATTACGTGTTTTTTAGGCCTATTTGGGGGAAGAGATGAAATTATGAGGTGAAGGAGGAAGGAGTGAGGAAGGAAGATAAAGAGGGGGGACACATTGAAGCTTGGGAGCGAAAGGGGAATGAGGAAAGAGGAGAAGAATCAGAGAAAACAGCGAAGGAGGGAATGGAGAAAGAGAGAGAGTTTTTTCTAGGCCTATTTCCCGAGAGGATGTGAAGTGGTGAAGGAAAGAAGAAAGGAGAAAAGAAGCCAGAGAGAGAGAGAGAGCAAGAAAGGGAAGAAAGAAAGGAAGAAGAAGAAAGAGAAGAAAGGAAGAGAGGGAGAAACGATGAAGGAGAGGGAGAAAGGAGGGAAGGAGGGAAGGAAGAACAAATACAGTTGAATATAGAAGGAAACGAAGGAAGGAAGGAGGGAAGGAAGGAAGGAGGGAAGGAAGAAAGCATGGGAGGAAGGAATGAACTTTGGAAGATGCGAAGGAAAGAAATAGTGGAAGGAAGAAAGAAAGGAAGGAAGGAAGGAAGGAGGGGAAAAGCAGTGAAGGGAGGGAGAAAACTAAGGAGAGAAACAACCAGTGGAGGAAAAGAAGGAAGCGATGGAGGAGAGCAAAGAAGGAAAGGAAGGCAGGAAGGAAGGAGGTGAAGCAAGAGGAAGGAAGCAGAGGAAAGAGGGAAGGAAGAAAGAAACAGTCACTGGATAAGAAGGGAGCGTTGGAGGAGAGCAGAGGAGCGAAGGAAGGAAGGAAGGAAGGAAGGAAGGAAGGAGGGAGGTGAAGGGAGAGTAAGGAAACCAAGTAAAGAGGGAAGGAAGAAAGAAACAACCACTGGAGAAGAAGAGGAGCGTTGGAGGAGAGCAAAGGAGAGAAGGAAGGAAGGAAGGAAGGAGGAGGTGAAGCGAGGGAGGAAAAGAGAGAGACACACACACCTTCAAAGGGCTTTTTCCCCTCTTAACAGGTGTGCCGCCTCATTGCTCTCTCTCTCTCTCTCTCTCTCTCTCTCTCTCTCTCTCTCTTAATCATTTCTACATCAAACACGACCTTTTTTTTTTTGGCCTTTCTGAGCTTTTCGTGGTTTATTTATTGCTTTTCCATTCCTTTTCTCTTCTCTCTTTCCTTTCTTTCTTTCTTTTTTTTCTTCCTTCCTTCCTTCATTTTACTTCTTATAACCTTCCTTTCCCCGTCTCTCTCCCTCCACCTCTCTTTTTCCCTTCCTTCCACCTGTCTCCCTTCTTCCTCCTCCTCCTCTTATACCTCCTCACCCCTAGCTATAGACACTTGCCTCACCTTATACAACCTTTCCTTTTAACACCCATCCACCCCTTCACCTCTCCATCCACCCTCCTCTCTCCCCCATCTCCATCAGTAGCAGCCTTTTTAACATTCCCTGACTCCCCCTTCCCCCCCTATACTCTACTCTCTTCACCTTTCTCCTACTCCCTTCATCCCTCTCTCTACACCCTTCGTCCCTTTCCCTTTTCCCCTCACCCCTTCCCCTGCTCCCTTCACCCCTCCCCCCTTCCTCCCCCACCCATTAGTAGTATAGCAGGTCGGTGATCAGCGGTCGAGCGTCAAAACATCAAAAGGGCGCTGCTGCTTCGTTCCTTCCCCGCCATTGGTGCCACCGCTGACAACACAAACACCGCCGCCGCCCCAACAAACACGCACACACGCCGGGAAAGAGTAAACACACACACACACACACACACACACACACACACACACACACACACACACACACACACACACACACACACACACTCACAAGTCGGTAACTGTTTTTATATTACGAAAAGTCCGAGCAAATTGAGAACTAAATAGTGATGATGATGATGATGATGATGATGATGATGATGATGGCCAGAAGGAGTAGGATGAAGAGGGGTAACTTATTTTTAAGGGGGAGGGGGGGAGATTAACGGGCATAGAGGCAATGGGGCGGAACGGGGCTAGTTTTGGGGAGAGGGGAGGTTTAACGGGGCAGGGAGATGACGGGGCAGGGGAGTATTGTAACCGGGTAAGGAGATGATGGGGCCGGGGAAATATTCTGATGGGGCGAATCGGGTGAGGTCGGATCGGGGCGGAACGGGGCAAGTAAGAGAGAGGAGAGATTGACAGGGCAGAGAGATAGCGGGGCAGGGGAATAGTGTGACTGGGCAAGGTGGGACAAGACGGGGTGGGGCGGGGGAAGAAAAATAAAGGGAAGAAATTGATGGGGCAGGGGATATTGTGACGGGGCGGGGCAAGTGATGGAGAGGTGAAAAATTGACGGGGCAGGTAAATATTGTGACGGGGCAGGGTGGGGCGGGGCAAGGCGGGGCGGGGCGGGCGGGGCAGTGGCTGGGCGTCGTCAGGGGGCCGCGGGAGGCAGTGTGGTCTGAGCGAGGGTGAACAATGGCGTCTGTCTGATACACGCCGAGATAACTTCACCCACGGGGAAGACTACACACGGAGGGTATCTTGGGGGTGTAGAGGGCGTCCACCACCACCACCCCCGCCCCCCCCCGTACCCCATCACCCCCGCCCCCCCGTGTTTCTTTCTCCCATTGTGGCATAAAGATTGGGCGACTACAATAATAAAGTTCTTTGTGTGAGAGAGAGAGAGAGAGAGAGAGAGAGAGAGAGAGAGAGAGAGAGAGAGAGAGAGAGAGAGAGAGAGAGAGAGAGAGAGAGAGAGAGAGAGAGAGAGAGAGAGAGAGAGTACAAGAACAGGAACAAGAAAATAAACAAGAATAAGAGGAAGAAAAAATAGAAGAAAAAGAAGAGAAAAGAAGCAGAAAAATGCGAAAAAGAAGAGAGAGAGAGAGAGAGAGAGAGAGAGAGAGAGAGAGAGAGAGAGAGAGAGAGAGAGAGAGAGAGAGAGAGAGAGAACAATAAGGAACACTCGGCTCCGTATGAAACCCAATTCGTTCTTCGTAATCTTGCTTTCGTAACGCGAGTGTTCGAGAGCGGCGATGCTTCGGACGCGGGTGGCGGTGCATGAAGGAAGGAAGGAGGAAAGGGAGGAAGGAAGGAAGGAAGGAAGGAAGGAAGGAAGGAAGGAAGGAAGGAAGGAAGGAAGAAAGGAAGGAAGGAAAGTGGCTAGATAGAAAGGAAGGAAGAATGGTATAGAAGGAAGGAAAGTGTTAGTAAGAGAGAAAGGAAAAAAAATTGAAGGGGATGAAGGTAGGTCGGTAAATTGGTAAAGGTAAGTAGGCAGGTAAGTAGGAAGAAGTGTGTTAGTAAGGGAAAGGAAGGAAGGAAAGAGGAGAGGTTAAAAGAAAATAAGGTAGGAAGGAGAATAGAAAGGTAGATAGACAGGAAAGAGGAAAGAAAGGAAGGAAAGGGCAGAAAATGGAGTAGGAAGGATGGAAGGAATTGTGAATAAAGGAGTGACGAAAGAGAGAAGGGAAGAAAGGAGAAATAATCATTAATAGAGATAAAACCCACTTCTTTATCGTATGGTTGATGGCCTTTACCGAACTTAAACCCACATCACCACCACCACCACCACCACCACCACCGCAGCCACCCACCACCACTAATGCGATCCTTAGCATATGAATGGCCCCTCTCACACATCAACCGCCAATTCCTTTTCATTGCTTTCACTCCTTACACACACTCACACCTTTACAGCGTTATAGAGGGAAAGATTGGCGTTTACTACAGAGGTATGGACGTGTGTGTGTGCGTGTTCGTGTGTTGTTACGTACGAGGGTAGCACTAATTTCGACTCTTTCTAAAGCACTGGAACTTAAAACACTGAAGTCGATTCTAACATGACAAGTTTCTGAGTCTCAATCCACTCCTACTCTGGACAAGTTCTAACATGTTTAACGCCCATTAACTTTCACCTTCCTTCCATCAAGTTAATTCAAGGTGTTCAAAGGTATCTGATTCATACTAATACCTCAACAAAAGACGATTTATATTGCTTTTTTTTTTACATCAAAGGAGACAGCTTAAGGGCACAGAAAAAGGGAACAATAATAAAAAAAAGCCCGCTACTCAATACTAATACTAATTATACATACTAATTATACATTCGCTAAATATATGTTCCTTGGTATTGACTCACACTAATCTAAATACACCTTAACTAACTACGTCCCGTCAAATATTCAAACGTCATATGGAAGTCGCCGTGACCAGACCATGGACCAGACCCGTGCCTCCGTGACCCGACTCCGTTTCCGGCACGGCGTCCGCACGTGAGGCCAGACAGGCACCCTTGATCCCTCCCCCCTTCACGCCCGGTGCCTCCCTTCAACGGGGCACATTCAGGCCCTCTGCTGGCCCGTGTGGCGGTGAACGAGAGGGAGGACGGGAGAACGTGAAGGGCGAGGGGGTGCTGCTGGTGAAGGAGGAGGAGGAGGAGGATGGTGAAGAGCAGGAGGAAGAAAGGGAAGAGGAGGAAGACGATGAGGACGAAGAGAGGGAAGAGGAAGATAATGATGACGATGATGAGATGAAAACAAATACTACAGGAAAGAGGACGACGAGGATGAAGATGAAGAACAAGAAAAATATGAAGAAAAAGAAGCAGAAGAGAAGAAAGAAAACGCCGAGATAAAGAAAAACAAGAAAAATACCACCAATAAAAAGAAATAATAATAATAGAAAATCAAACAAAAACAAAACAAGAACATGAACAGGAAAAAAAAATACATATAATTACAAAGTAGGGAAGAGGAGCACCAGAAGAAGAAGAAGAAAAAGAAAAAGAAAAAAAGCAACAGGAGAAGAAGGGGAAAGAGGACGAGGACGAGGAACAAGACACATTAAAAAAGTAAAAAAAATAAAAAAATGAATAAACTAAAACAAAAAAAAGTTAAAAAAAAGAAAAAAAAGTCTATACTAAGAGCATCCGAGCAACCCAAGAAGACGAACGGCGGAAGAGAAACACGAGGAGCGTAAGTGAGGCGACGCATGTTGGGGCGATAATGGTGACAAAGAGGAGGAGGAGGAGGGGGAGGAGGAGGAGGAGGGAAGAGTTAAGAGAAGGACGTAAAGGAGGAGTAGGAGGAAGAGGAGAGGAGAGTGATGAGAAGGGCGTAAAAGAAAAGAAGTGCAAGGGAGAAGAGGGGGAGGAAGAGAAGAGTGAAGAGAAACTAAAAGAGGAAGAATAGAAGGATGAAGAGAAGGAAGGAGGAGGAGGAGGGAGAAGCGGTTGAATAGGAGCAGTAATGGAACACAAAGGAGGAAAGGAGAAGAGTAAAAAAAAGAAAAAGAACAACGAGAAGAGAACAACAACAATACCACCACCACCAACAACAACACCAACACCAACACCAACACCAACACCACCACCAACACCACCACCAACAACAACAACAACAACATCAAAAACAAACAATACATAAGCGGAAAACAAAGAAAAAATACAGATAAAAGAAGATAAAGTAACAAAAGTGAGGAGGAGGAGGAGGAGGAAGAGGACAGGGGGAAGTAAGGAGAAAGAAAGAAAGAAAAAAAGAGGAGGAGGAAAGGCCAGAAGAAGAGAAAACATTGAAACCTTTGAAACATTTAACTGGAAGAAGGCAGGAAGGAAGAAAGCAAGAGGAAGAAAAAAGAAGAAGAAAAAAAAGAGGTAGAAGAAGAATATTTGAAACATCTTAAACATTTATTAAGAGGAAGATGGGAGGAAGGAAGAAAACCAGGAAGAAGAGGAGGAAGAGGAAGAAGGTAGGGAGGAAGACAGCAAAAGGAAGAGGAAAAAAAGAAAAAAAGAAGAACATTTGAAACATTTGAAACATTTGAAACATTTATTAAGAGGAAGATGGGAGGAAGGAAGAAAACCAGGAAAAAGAGGAAAAAGAGGAAGATGGTAGGGAGGAAGACAGCAAGAGGAAGCAGAAGAAAAAGAAGAAAAAAAAGTAGATCATTTGAAACATTTGAAACATTTATTAAGAGGAAGATGGAAGGAAGGAAGAAAGCCAGGAAGAAGAGGAGGAAGAGGAAGAAGGTAGGCAAGAAGAGGAGGAAGAGGAAGAGGAAGAGGAAGAGGGACCCACCTGAAGTTGTAGTAGCGGATGGAGAGGCTGACCGAGTCGTCTGGACTAAAGACGTAGTGTTGAAAGTCCTCCACGTCTTGCTCGTAGTCTGGGGGTAGGGAGAGAGGGGGGAAGAAAGTGTTACAATAAGTCTCTCTCTCTCTCTCTCTCTCTCTCTCTCTCTCTCTCTCTCTCTCTCTCTCTCATCATCTTCCTTTTCTTATTTACTCCATTCTGTTTCTTTTTTTTTACTTATTCATTATCGTTATTCATTCTCTAGCTATATCTATCTATCTATCTATTTTTCAATCTATCTATCTATCTCCTTCCCTCTCTCTTCCTGCCGCCTCGCCTTCATCAGGAGACACACACGCCCGGTCACCCAAACATGACGTGAGGGCGCGCAGGCAAGCAGGCACAAGACAGGCAGACACGCACGCAACTCAACACGTCAACACAACAATTATACGCGGCCACGCTAACTCGCGCTTTGACGGATGGGGGCGAAGGGGAAAAGGGGAGGAAGGGGGCGCTGGCTACCACACCTCGGGACACCTTCACACCTCCACGCGCCACCCCTCACCCCCCCCCCCCCCAACATACACACACACACACACACACCACCACCACGATTTGACACCTTGACGCTTGACGAGGTGTAAAGGGAAGGGAAGGGGAGGTGAGGGGGGTGGCAAGATGAGGGAAAGGGGATGGGAAGTTGAGGGGGGAAGATGAAGGGAAAGGAAGGGGAAGGAAGAGGAGGAGAGGGGAAAGAAGCAACGTGTTTGGAGAAGGGAGTTGGACAAAGGAGTAAAGTGAAGTGGAACAGGGAGGAAGGAAAAGGAGGAGTTGGAGGAAATGAACGTAGTAATAGGGGAAAGGAAAGAGGAAGAGGAAGAGGAGGGGCAGGGAAGAACGGTGTGAGCAAACAGGAAAATGGAAGAAGAGGAAAGAGAGGGAGGGAGGAACAAGAGGAATGACGGAGTAGAAGGGAGGGAAGTAACATGGTATAAAAAGGAGTAAGGAGGAGGAGGAAAGAGAGGAAAAGGGGAGAAGAGGAAAGAGAGAGAGGAGGAGGGACGAGAGGAATGATGGAGTAGGTAGGAGGGAAGTAACAAGATGAGGAGGAGGAGAGAAAGAGGAGCAAGTGGGGGGAGGAGAGAAGAGGAGAGAGGAGGATAGACAGACATGGACTGACAAGGTGGAGCAGCGGAATGGAACACAACACAACGCAACACAACGCATCCGTCAGCACCTCGCCGTCACTTGTCAAGGCCTTGTAAAACCATTCCCTTGAACCGAACCACTCCGACGACATTTCTGGTATTCCCGCCGGGCAGCCACGACATCCCCGCCGCGCCCGTGTGTGTGTGTGTGTGTGTGTGTGTGTGTGTGTGTGTGAGAGTTAATCTTGGAGGCGTCCCTGGTGTGTCCCTTCTGCCCTTTCCTTCAGCGTGACACTCCCCTGAGGCACAACGGGATGGAGGGAAGGGTCGGGCGGGGTCGGGGATGATGAGGGAAGGGCGGCAAGGGGCGGGGTATGGGGTGCGGGGTGGGTGAGGTGAAGGGGCGCAGGGGAGGGGAGGGACGCGACGCCGACAGAGGGAGACAAAAAAGTTATTAATGAAAGTCTCCCGGAATGGCGGTAATGAGGCTGTCAGAAGGCGAGAAAAATGTGGTCATCTTTGAGGAAGGAAGGACTGGGACGGCGGGGCGGCACGTGTGTGTGTGTGTGTGTGTGTGTGTGTGTGTGTGTGTGTGTGTGTGTGTGTGTGTGTGTGTGTGTGTGTGTGTGTGAGGAAGCGTGGGCGGGTAGGAGTGAGCGCAAGAGGCGGGACAGGACTGGCGGTGTCTGGTCTATGTTGATGAGACAGAAGAGAGCGAGCAAATTATAAGGGGAATGAAGAGTGCATGGGTTTGCGTGTGTGTGGGCGAAAGGCGAATATGAGTGAGCGTGCGTGCGTGTGTGCGCGTCTGATTAATTAATAAGAAGAAAGAGTCGAGGTGTGAGAAGAGAAAGGTTAGGTGATAATATACGAGTGTACAGCGAGGCAGGGAAAGCTGGGAGAGAGGGGAGAGAGAGTGCGAGGGTGTGTATCCGAGCATGAGGCAAACTGGCTATGACATGTAGGTGTCTGGGTATCTGGTGAGCTGTGTCCCCGTAGCTTGAAATAGGGTGTGAGGGAAGGGTGTTGAGGCTATGCTTGTGTGTATATTATCCATGCTGAGAACGTGGATTAAGATATAGGGAAGGTGGACCGTGGATGGATGTGAAAGTGAAGTGAATTTGGCTTGGTATAGGGTCTGAGAGAAGAGTGTTGTGGTTTGGGGTCCATGGAAGAATTTCAAGGGGTCCATAGAGATTCTCATTATTTTTAAATTTATTGTACTGAGATTAGGAGACATGCGGCTCGGAATAAAATTCAAACGACTTTACGCAATCCCTAAAACTGAATGTTTAAATGATGGAATTGCTCTGCATTAGCTAACGGTACCAGGGGTGTCAAGCTCAAGGCCCACGTGACAAACTTGGCCCTTGGGATGGTCATGAGTAGTTGTAGTCGTTGTAGTGAGTCGTTGTAGGGCTCCACATGTGAAAAAGTGACTGGAAAAAACGGGACAAAAAAGGTTGCTGAGGACGCGGTATAAGTTAGGGAAGGTTGTAGGTGTTGTGTGTTTCCGTATGATAGTTTCCGTCACCTGTAATATCTTGTGTCATCTATGCAGCTTGTGTAATCTAAACAAGTGTTCCTCTTCCACCTTTCTGCGCCGTGCTGTGACACACTCGAGGCGCCTCACTGCACACACACACACACACACACACACACACACACACACACACACACACACACGGCTGGCATCCTGTCATTATCGTGTTCCGCCGCTGCGCCATACAACGCGACACACACACACACACACACACACACACACACTCAACCTCAGCACCTGTGGCTTGTTGACAGACGCACAGGGGCCACAGGTGTACACGCAACGCAACGCAGAGATAATATTCCTTTTGTGAGTCGCGGGAACTGGAAACCTTATCAACACCATCCCCCAAAAAAGAAAAATATATGTAGAAGGAATGGAATATATAAAAACACAAATACAGGAGAGGCATCGATCACACACACACACACACACACACACACACACACACACACACACACACACACACACACACACACACACACACACACACACACACTTTCTCTATCCCCACAAACAAACACTCCCTCCATCACACACACACACACACACTCGACTTCAAAACAGGAATATGATGAAAACAAACCCCACTAACATTAGATAACATAATACAACCCAAACTATGAGACACAATAAAAAGGGAAATAAAGCACACACACATTCACCACAAACAAACAAACAAACACACACACAGACTCACCGGCGTGGGGGTGGCCCTGGTAGAACTCAATCCTCCGTCTCATCTCCATCTGGAAGAGCCCGGGCACCGTCTTAAACACCAGCGCCTGCATCACGCGGTCGGCTCTGCGGGGGGAGAGAGAAGGGAAGGATTAGTCGAGTACAGGACCACTAAGAGCCATACCAACCTACTCAAAGGCACGGAATGAGTCTCGACAACTGCTTCCTCGGGTGTGCAAGAACAATGATCAGGAAAGAAGTGTTGGAAAGAGGGAATGTTGAAAGATCTGTAAAGCATATATTAGTGTTTAATTCTTTTAGGAACAGTTGTAGTAGAAGTAATGGAGGTGATATTAGTTGTACATGTTGTCGCGGGAGTGCCAGGTGATCACGAAACTAAACTCCCGAAATTGACCTCTCTTTTGGGCACTCTTCTGAACTTTTTTTTTTATATAAGGGCAGTGATTAGCGGGCTTTTTTTTTCTCTTATTATTACTTTATATGTTTACCTTTGAGCTGCTTCCTTTGCCGTAAAAAAATATTGGCTGACGTAACGAGAAACAACGAACAGGAGATAAATGAAGACTGGGATAGGATTGATAATGTCTCGTCCTTGCCGTATAAAACCGTTTGAAGTTAGGAAAGAAGAAACTAAACAGGAGAAAAGAAGTAATAGAATGGTTAATAAATACCGTAAACAGGAGAAAAAGGGAAGAAAAGGAATACTAGCTAGATCAAGAAAAACCGTAACAAGAGAAAAGGGAAGAAAAGGAGTAACAGCTATATAAATAAAAACCGTAAACAGGAGAAAGGAGTAACATCTATATAAGTAAAAACCGTAAACAGGAGAAAGGAGTAACAGCTATATAAGTAAAAACCGTTAACAGGAGAAAGGAGTAACAGCTATATGATTAAAAACCGTAAACAGGACAAAAAAGGAAAAAAAAGGAGTACTAACTAGATTAATAACAACCGTAAACAGGAGAAAAAGGAAAATAAAGCAATAGATTAATAAAAACCGTAAACAGGAGAAAAAGAAAAAAAAAACATTAATAAAAACCGTAAACAGAAGAAAAGGAAGAAAAAAATGAGTAAAAGCTAGATTTTTTTTTCTCTCTCTTTAGGGTAAAACTTGAGATCTTAATTATTGTTGTATTTCATGATGTTTGTTTCTTTCTTCACGCCACTTCAACCTCGCCCACTACACCCACGTTCTTCCTCCGTGACACCCACCCACCCCATGCTTCTTATACTCCCTACCCCCTCCTCCCTCTCGACCCCGCGTGCCCCGACCCCCCCCCCCCCACCCCAAGACCCCGCCCGTCCATCATCGCCTCCGTAATCAGCGCCTCAAAACTAATGCAAGAGAGAGAGAGAGAGAGAGAGAGAGAGAGAGAGAGAGAGAGAGAGAGAGAGAGAGAGAGAGAGAGAGAGAGAGAGAGAGAGAGAGAGAGAGAGAGAGAGAGAGAGAGACTGACTGGACCACCAAGCTGTCATTCCTCATCACATAAGACATACCCACCTCCTCCTCCTCCTCCTCCTTCACAGCACACGATCAACCCTTCATCATGTCACTTCCAACCTCTTCCTGAATGCGCCGTGTCCAAAACCTGCCCATGAACTCCTCCTCCTCCTCCTCCTCCTCCTCCTCCTCCTCTTCCTCTTCCCTACGCCTTCCCTTCTCAGCCTCTCGGTCCCTTCCTATTCAAGTGAGAAACAGCCGAGCCAATTTGTTCGTCAGGGAGAACAGAGCGCGGCCGGTGAATTATTCAAAGGTTTTCTTTCTTTAGGAGACAACCGCGCGTGCGTATGTGTGTGTGTGGTCAGGTGTGTGGGGGGAGGGAGGGACGGGAAGGGAGGGGGGGTGTTCGAGTGGGTGCGTGGGAGGTGAAGATGTGAGTGAGTGTGTAGCATTCGAGTGTGTAATTCACCAAGGCCTGATCATGTGAGGGGCGCGACGTATTTCACATATTAATTTTTTTTTTTTACGAAGCCCAGCTAGCTTTCAACACCTCCTCCTCCTCCTCTTCCTCCTCCTCCTCCTCTTCACTAGGTTGCAATTATAATAGTTTGAGAAGCACTGATATAGCACGCTAGTCTTCCCAGTGAGATTCAGAAGGGAAGAGAGGAGGAGGAGGAGGAAGAGAAGAAAGAGGAGGAGGAGGAGGAGGAGGAAGAGAAGAAAGAGGAGGAGGAGGAGGACAGATATACAGACAGGCGTAACTAGAGTCGAAGCATCACGCAAAACGCCTGTCTGTCTGTCTGTCTGTTCTGTCTGTCTGTCTGTCTGTTACTATTTATCTATTACGCTGAACCGGTTTAGTGAAATGACCGAAACATGACCACACACACACACACACACACACACACACACACACACACACACACACACACACATCACCACAACCGCACACGCACGCACCTCCATCCTTGCCCCGCCTCAAGGTCATTCCACCACCACCACCAAGCCAAGCTGATCACCACCACCACCACTACCACCACCACCACCACCCAGAACACCTCGTGCCTGCTAAGCTCATCAAAGGCCTCGCTGGGGGGGGGGAAGGGTGGAGGTGGAGGTGGAGGTGGAAGGGGGTGGAGGAGGTGGAGGTTTTGGCATGTTTGCGAGACTCCGGGCTAATGACACTGTGTAAGCCTATCTGTCCTCCACCCTATCCTCCCTATTCTCCACCTTCACCTCCCACCCCATACTTCTCCTCTACCTTATCTTCCTCCACCTCTACCTTGGTCTCCTCCTCCACCCTCTTCTCCACCTTCACCTTCTCCTTATCCACCTCCTCCACCCTACAGATCTTCCACCCTCTTATCATATTCTCCATTCTGTCCTCCACCCTGTATCATTCTCCACCCCGTCTCCCACCCTGTCCTCCACTTTTTCTCCTCACTATCATCCACTCTGTCCTCCACTTTTTCTCTCCACTATTCCACTTATCTCCACCCTTCCCTCTCTCTCTTCTCTCCACTCTCTGTTCTCCACTTTCTATCCTCCACCCTTCTCTCCTCCTCCTCCTCCTCCTCACCCTTCCTCGTTCCTCTTCTCCCCATCTTCATCTCTTTCCTTCTCCCTCCCTCTCTCTCTCTCTCTCCCTCTCACCCTCTTCGCCCCTCCAACACATCACCGCCTCCGTCGCATACACCACCACCACCATCACCACCACCACCCCTCCCCCCTCCCCGTCCCATCACGCCCGCTCTCTCCCTCCACAATTATAGAAATTAAACCAATTGGCGAGAGGGTGTGCGCTGGGGGGGGAGAGAGAGAGAGAGAGAGAGAGAGAGAGAGAGAGAGAGAGAGAGAGAGAGAGAGAGAGAGAGAGAGAGAGAGATGGGAAAGGGAGAGATGAAGGAATGGGAGGAACCAGGGAGTAAAGATGGGAAGAGGAGAGGAAGGGAATGAGGAATGGGGGAAGGAGTGCAAGTAAAGACCAAGAAGAAAAATAACGTAGTAAGAAAAGAAGGAAGGAAGGAAGGGAGGGAAATAGGAAGAAATGCGAAAGGGAGGTAAAAATAGTGGAAGAGAGAGAGAAAGGAAGGAAGCTGAGAAGAGATAGAAATAGGGAAAGAAGGAATGGAGGGAGGAAAAAGACAGAAACTAAGTAAAATAAGGAAGAAGGAAAAGAAGAGAAAAGAAAGAGAGAAACGGAGAAGAGAAAGAAATGAATGATTGGGAGGAGTAGGGAATGGAGGAGTGAAGAAGGAAGGGAAGAGGCGACAGGAAGAGAAGGAAGGAAAGGGAAGCGAAGAGAAGGGAAGCAAAGATAAGATAAAGAAAGGAAGGGAGAGAAAGGAAAGAAAAGAATTAATGGGAGGAGTAGAAAATTGAGGAGAAGAAGAAGGGAAGGAAGCTAAGGGAAAAATTGAAGGAAGGGAAGGGAGGGGAAGAAAAGGAAAGGGAAGGGAAGGGAAGAGAAAGAAAGGGTATTATTGGGAGGAATAGGAAATGGAGGAGTGAAATTGGGAAGGACGTCAAAAGAGGAAGGGAGGAAAGGGAAGGGAAGGAAAGTGAAGGAAGACAAGGGAAGGGAAGGGAAGAGAAGGGAAGTGAATTATGAGTAGGAAAATAGGAAATGGAGGAGGGTAGAAGGGAAGGAAGACAAGAGAGGGAGGAGAGGGAAGGGAAGGGAAGAGAAGGGAAGGGAAGGGAAGGGAAGGGAAGGGAAGGGAAGGGAAGGGAAGTAAATGATGAGTAGGAATGTAGGAAATGAAGGAGTGAAGAAGGGAAGGAAGTTAAGGGAGGAAGGGAGAGAAGGAAAGGAAAGGGAAGGAAAGGGAAGGGAGGGTAAGGGGATGACAGGTCTAGTAATGCGATAATAATTCAATGAAGGCTGGAATTCTCGCCCTTATGGTCACGCCAATATACGTATGAGTAACACACACACACACACACACACACACACACACACACACACTTCAAAGATCCCTATAACTCGATTACGGGAATTAACTCTGATATATGACACGAAGATGGAAGAGGAAGAGGAGGCGGAGGAGGAGGAGGAGGAGGAGGATCTGGTGCGGCGGCGGCGGCGGTGGTGATGTCAGAGGAGAAAAGTTAAATTAATAAATGACACACGAAATAATAGTGATAATGGTGATAAGAGAGAGAGTAAAGAATAAACAGAGGAGGAGGAGGAGGAGGAGGAGGAGGAGGAGGAGGAGGAGGAGATGAGAGGAGAGGAGGAGAAGAGAGAGAGAGAGAGAGAGAGAGAGAGAGAGAGAGAGAGAGAGAGAGAGAGAGAGAGAGAGAACAAGAAAAAAAGAAGAAACAAAGTAAGTGGAGGAGAAGCAGAAGCAGGTGGAGGAGCAGGAGAAGAAGAACGAAAAACAATAAGAAAACATGAGAAAAAACATAAAGTCGACAAAATGGGAGTTGAAAAGGAGGAGGAGGAAGAGGAGGAGGAGGAGGAGGAGGAGGAAATAATTATGAGGAGGAGTAGGAGGAGGAGGAGTATTACGAGACAATAAGGTGTTGTAAACCGTTCATTATACCTCCTGACGACGCACCACCACCACCACCACCGCCACCACCATCACCACCACACATACAAAAAAACAAACTTCCTAATAAAGCTTAACGAATGGTCTGACCCTCCGCACCAACCACCCAACCATCCAACCAACCATACGGCACCACAACACGTAATAAACCAGTAGCCTTCCTTTTTTTCCACTACAGTCCAAAAAAAAAAAAAAGTGTCGTTATTAGCGCCTTAACCAAATTATATTCTCCTTAAGTGTTAGATTTTTGTTTTCTACTTGACATCAGATATTATGAGATTTCCTTCGTTGTTTCCTTTGATTTATTTTTTTAGCTTCTATAAACACCGAATACAATAATAGCTACAATATATTCCGTAGTTTTTTTCAAGTATTAGATTTAGGGACATCACCATTAACACTAACGTAATCAGACTCTTCACACCACACCATCACCACCACTACAAACACCATCACCACCATCACCGCCACCATAAAGAGAAACAACCATTCATATCACTTAACGTCACCTAACACCTATGACGCAGCAACCACAACCACAATTTCTCGACTCACCATACCACCATACATTCCTTTCACCCCACCAACCACAACACCACCATCACCACCACCACAAGCACTTCCTCCGCGACTCAGAAACCAGAAGTCAACTCAACCCCCCCTCCCCCCCCCCTTCTCTCTCTCTCTCTCTCTCTCTCTCTCTCTCTCTCTCTCTCAAGGCAAGGTAAATGGTTTGGAGGTAATGGAAAGAGGAGGCAGAGGCTAGGAAAGGGAAGAAGAAGGGAGGGAATGAAGGGGAGGAGGGATCTTGGAAGGGAGGGGAAGGGAGGGAGAGGAAGGGGAAAGGTAGGAAGGGGATTGTGAAGGGTAGTACTAATGAGAGAGAGGATCAAGTAGTAAGGAGGAGGAGGAGGAGGAGGAGGGGACGTAAGGGAAAGGAAGGGAAGGAAGGGAGGGAGGGAGGGAGGAAGGGAGGGAGGAGGGAAAAGGTAAGGTGAGAGAGGGAACAGGAGCAGGTAAGAGAGAGAGAGAGAGAGAGAGAGAGAGAGAATAATGATAATAAAAAAGAACAGATATGGAGAGAGCGAGAGAAAGAAATGAAGAGATAAAAGAGAAGATGAGAGGAAGGAAGAAGAAATGGAAGGAGTAGAGAAAGAGCAAGATAAAATGAGGTTAGAGAGAGAAAGAGAGAGAAAGAAGAGAACAAGAAAAATGAAATAAAGAAGGAAAGAGGATGGAGGAAACAGTATTACGACGAGAGAGAGAGAGAGAGAGAGAGAGAGAGAGAGAGAGAGAGAGAGAGAGAGAGAGAGAGAGAGAAATCAATGATAAGAAAGAAGGAACGATGGAGGAAATGGAGGAAAAAGAAGAAGAGCGAAGGAGAGAGAATGAATAAAAAATGTAACCTGAGGCGCCTCCAGGAAACATAATTTACCAGCATTTTCTTTTTTCCTTCCCTCGTTTTTTCCCTCCCTCGAGAGTAACTTTTTAAAACTCCCGACCACTTAAGAAAGCCTGGCCTATACCCTCCCTCTCTCTCCCTTTTTCTTTTTGCCTTCTCTCCGCTCCCTTACAGAACAACACAACACACCATCGCAACACAGACAGCACTCCCGCAACACACACACCACCATCGCTACACAACACAGCACCGCAACACACACACACACACACACACACACACACACAAAGCAACACCATAACACACAACACACACCAGCACCACCACAACTTGTATACAACACCACAACACACACAATATCGCTGCAGCACACAACATCACCCCCCCACGGTAAACACACAACACACACCGCTTTTAATATACTACACATTAATACAGTACTACACACACACACTTTCCTGGCACAAACACACAGACACAGCCACAACAAACATATAATCCTTTTGTTTTTCCTTCCTCCTTTCTCTTATACACCAAAAAAGCACATTTATAGCGGCGACTAGCGGGCTTTTTTTTCACTCTTTTTGTTGCCCTTGAGCCGTTTTCTTTGATGTAAAAAAAAAACACACACCGACATACACAGCATCGTTTTTTTCTTCCTCTTCATCCCTTTACAGACTACAGAGACACCACCATCATCACCACCATCATTTTCACCATCACCACCATCACTACAGCCTCAGAAAAGAATTAATCACAATCTTCCTCTGTGTTCAATGTATAAGGGATCGAAGAGGAACTGAATAGAGTTGAATCACAAATCACACACACACACGCCACCTGTTATACTCGTGTGTGTGTGTGTGTGTGTGTGTGTGTGTGTGTGTGTGTGTGTGTGTGTGTAGAGGAAGACATCGCTCATTTCTCACTTCCGCGTCTTTCACATCATAAAAGAGGGGAAAAAATATGAAAGGTTATAAAAAGGATCAGGAAAAAAGAGCATTTGACTGTCTTGAAGCACCTATTTCCGTCCCCTTCTTCAACTCCCCCCCCCCTCTCCTCCCACCCCCCGAGGCTCTTTCTCTCTTCCTCTCTCTCTTCTTCCCTCCTCTCCTTTCTCTGCCATCTCTTCCTTCCCATTTCCCCTCTCCCGTCTTCCCCTTCCTTCACTCATTTTTTTTTTCTCTCTTTAACTATCTCAATTTTCCTCACTTTCTGTTTTTACTCCTTTCTTCCCTCTTTTTATTCTCTTGTCTTTTTTTCTCCTTCTTTCCCTCCTTCTTTCCTTATTTTAATTTCTTTGTCTCGTTTTATCACTCCTTTCTTTACTCCTATCTTCCGTTTCTTCATTCTTTGGTCTCTCTCTCTCATCTTTTCCCTTTTCTCCCTCATTTCAATCTTTCTTTCTTCTTCTTCCTCCTTTGAGCTTTCCCATTCGCTTCCTAGTTTCCAAAGCCTTTCCTTCCTTCCTTCTCTTCCCTTTTTTCTACTTCTCGCTTTTCTTCACTTACGTTTCTCCCTTCTTCCCTTTTCTTCTCTATCTCATATTTCTCCCTCTCTCCTTCACTTCCTTCTTCAATCTTTCCCTTTTTCCTTCCCTCCTTGTCTCCCTTCCCCAGGCCTCCTTTTTTTCCCCTGCCTCCCTCCTTCCCTCCCTCACTCTCTCCTCCTCCTTCCCCACCTTCCTTCCCTACCAGCTATTACTCCCTCCATTTCTTCCTCTTTCCAAAACATTAAGTATTTTCATAACCCTCATTAACTTCACAACTCTCCCCCTCTTCTTTGCCTCTCGTCTCTCGCCTATTACACAGCCGCCACAAACACACACAGAAAGAGACAGCCGCGAGACAATTTTTTTTCACTTTTCTTTTCTCTTCCTCCCCTACACAGACATCACAGACAACAGACAGTCTCTACTAACACAGCATATATATCTCTCGTTTCCTTCTTCTCCCTCCCTTTCACAGACCAGGGAAGTATAGATAGGCACCACAGAAACACACAGACAGACACAGCATTGATTTTTTCTTCTCCTCATTCTATCACAGACACACACAGATACAAACACGATAGACACTCTCAACAGACAGGCCCTTAATTTGCATCTTATTCCCTTCACCGCTATACAGACTGTCTCTCTGAATGGATGGTTGAATGGATGGCTGTTTCCTGCCTGTCTGTCTGTCTATAATTATGTTTCTAAGTGTTATTTTTTGTCTGTCTGTCTACCTGTCTTTGTCTGTCCATCTATGTCTTTCTTTATGCATGTCAGTCCAGCCCATAAAACACACACACACACACACACACACACACACACACACACACACACACACACACACACACACACACACACACACACACACACACACCTGCCCACCGCTGATTGCTGTCTCAATAATGAATTAGGGCGGAGCAGGGCAGTGGTGTGGCGGGGCGCGTCCCTACACACACACACACACACACACACACACACACACACACACAGTCATCCATCCATTCACCCATCCACGAAGTAAACAGACAAACAGACATACTACGAAAAGCAAGTGTTTATGTGTATTATTCTGCTTGTTTTCTTTGGTTTATGTTATTATTCTGCACTTCCGATGGTTCTCTCTCTCTCTCTCTCTCTCTCTCTCTCTCTCTCTCTCTCTCTCTCTCTCTCTCTCTCTCTCTCTCTCTCTCTCTCTCTCTCTCTCTCTCTCTCTCTCTCTCTCTCTCTCTCTCTCTCTCTCTCTCTCTCTCTCTCTCTCTCTCTCTCTCTCTCTCTCTCTCTCTCTCTCTCTCGTTCACCTCTCTCTCTCTCTCTCTCTCTCTCTCTCTCTGCTCACTCTCCCTCACTCTCACTCTCGTTCATTCCCATAATCACACACTCTCCCTCCCTCACCTGCCCTCCTTTTTTACCTGTCTGCCCTTACCTGCCGCCCTCTCTCTCTCTTACCTGTTGTACATTCATTATATCGAGCTCACCTTCCCTCTCTCTCCCTCTCCCTCTCCTTTCCATACCAAGCATCCCATTCTATCAGTCTTTCGTTTTTTGTCTATCTCACCTTTTCTTCCCTTTCCCTTTCTCTCCTGCTCGCCTTGTCTATTTATTTAGCTGTATTTTTCTATCTATCTATCTAGCTATCTCTTTTACATATCTTTATTGGCCACTTTATTCATTTCCTTACTTACTATATAACTTCCTACCACCTTTCAATAATCTCTACCTATCTATTTCTATCACTCTATCTATTTTTTTTTATATTACTAATTATCTTTATATTCATTTCCTTTCTTACTATAACCTACTTCGTATACTACCTTTCATCTCTATATCTATCTGTTTATCTTTATCTATATATTTATCTATCTATTCATTCACTTTCTTACTCTAACCTAATATACAACGTTTCATCTATCTATCTATCTGTCTCTTCATCTGTCTATCCATATATCTCTCTTATCCTCTCTCTCCCTAACCAAGCGAGCCTTCTCCTCCATAACGCAGCCTCACACCTTTTACTACCTCTTGAAATATTACACGACTGGTTCACACGCGTCAATTGGGCTGATATAAAGTGCATCCCCTGTGGAGCTCGGGGGGTTAGGTTGTGTTGTGTTGTATTACTTCTCCGCGGCCGCTCTCTCTGTCTCTCTCTATCGCTCGTAAAACACCGCATCAGTTATAGATAAGGCTCGTTAGTGTGTGTGGGGGAGGGGGTGGAGTATTGTTTGTTTGAGAGATAGTGAGTGAGAGGTAAATAGACAGAGGAAGAACTGAAGGAGGAAAGAGGGAAAGCTGTAGGAGGTGAAGAAAAGAGAGAAATTAGAGAAGAGTAAAGGAAGAATGAATACAAAAGAAAGGCGCAGAGAGAGAGTGATAGAGAAAGGAAGAGTGAGAGAAAGAGTGAGAGTGATGTAATATTTTCAACATCCATCGCTCCTACACTATATAACAGAAGGCAAAAATGGCGGTCTCTCTCTCTCTCTCTCTCTCTCTCTCTCTCTCTCTCTCTCTCTCCTCGGGGTTTAGCTTCGCGTAAAAGAGGAAATACTTACCCAGTCACGGAAACTACAATAAACAATCAATCTTGGAAGTGCCTCGCGGCCTTTACCACCACCACCACCATCACCACCACCACCTCGCGCATCAAGCTAGATTTATTGAGACGAACGCTTCTCCCTCCCCTGTCTGCTGCTGCTCCTTTCCTGGTAGCACTCCTCCTCCTCCTCCTCCTCTTCCCTTCGCTCGTCCCGCTGTCTTTCGCCTTCTTTCATTTCTAAGTGTGTTTCTCTCAAGTTTAAACTCTCTCTTTCTTTTTCTCGTTTTTTTTTTTATATATATTCTGTGTGTTAGTGGTTCGTAAGGGTTAGGTTAGTGTGTTTGTGTGTGTTTGTTTGTGTGTGTGTGTGTGTGTGTGTGTGTGTGTGCAGGGGCGTTCCTCCGAGTCGCACACACACACACACACACACACACACACACACACGTGGCGTTCATCTGGGTGGGCACTGGAAGATTTATAGAGACGAGATGAAGTGGGCAAAGGAAAAAGATGATAAACAAGAAGAAGACGAAGAGACGAAGATGATAAAGAAGAAGAAGAAGAAGAAGACGATAAAGAAGATGAAAATGATAATGAAGAACAAGAACAAAACCATCAAGGAAAAGGATAAGAACAAAATGAATAGAAATGCTTAACCAAAGACAACAAGAAGAACAAAAAGGAAGAAAAAAAAGAGCAACGGCGGCAGTGGAAGGAGGAGGAGGAGGCGGAGTTTGCTTTTCGCTGTGTCGGTTTGTTTGCACTTTCCACTTTCCGCCGTGGACTCTGCTGCCTTTTTTTCTTCTTTTTTTCTTTTTTTTCTCTTTTCTTACTCTCTCGCTCCTTAACAAACTCTGAAAACAATGACGACGACAATAATAATATGTATACAAGAATAACTTTTGTTGGTGTTGCGAGATTGTTGAAAAGTGTTGCAGAGAGAGAGAGAGAGAGAGAGAGAGAGAGAGAGAGAGAGAGAGAGAGAGGGGGGGGACGTGAATTTGTTCGTAGGAGGAAGACACGTGTCGTCCTGTAAGAGGTGGAGGAGAACGAGAAGGAGGAGGAGGAGGAAGAGGAAGAGGAGAAGGAAAAGAATTAAGACTTACTGTAGCCTCTAATAAGGATGTGTGTCAGAAGATGAAAAGGAGAATAGTAGTAGTAGAAGCAGTAGTAGTATTGGTATTATTATTATTATTATTAGTAGTAGTGGTGGTAGTAGTAGTAGTAGTAGTAGTAGTAGTAGTAGTAGTAATAGCAGTACCAGTAGCAATCCCTTACCATACACTGTTATAGATAGGATTGTATATATAAGTAGAAAGAATAGTAGTAGTAGTAGAAGTAGTAGTAGTAGTGGTGGTAGTAGTAGTAGTAGTAGTAGTAGTAGTAGTAGTAGTAGTAGCAGTAGTAGTAGCAATCCCTTACCATAGACTGTTATAGATAGGATTGTATATATAAGGAGGAAAAAAATAGTAGTAGTAGTAGTAGTAGCAATCCCTTACCATAGACTGTTATAGATAGGATTGTATATATAAGGAGGAAAAAAATAGTAGTAGTAGTAGTAGTAGTAGTAGTAGCAGTAATAGCAGTAGTAGTAGTAGCAGTAGTAGTAGCAATCCCTTACCATACACTGTTATAGATAGGATTGTATATATAAGTAGAAAGAATAGTAGTAGTAGTAGAAGTAGTAGTAGTAGTAGCAGTAATAGCAGCAGTAGTAGCAGTAGCAGCAGTAGTCCCTTACCTGAGGCTGTTGCAGGGGCGCGTCTTGGTGAGCAGCGTGTCGCAGCGCGGGCAGTGGCGCTTCGTGCGGAGGAAGTTGACGATGCACGACTTGCAGACTGAAACACAAACACACAGGTGATAATTAGCTTACCTGCCTCTCGCCCGCCCTGTGCCCAAGACAAACAGACGCCCCCCTCCCCCCCCCTACACCTACACACCTACGCACACACACACACCTACGCACACACACAGAGGGAGGAAAGTTGACGAAGGGTTTGGAGAGGAGGGAAGGAGGGGAGGGAGGGGCAAGTGTGCAAGAGAGAGAGAGAGAGAGAGAGTAGTGTCAGTGCCTTGGACGAGAGTAATTCATTGTTGTTCAAACACACCTGCTACCAACACCAAACACGGGGAGGAGGACCTGTGTGTGTGTGTGTGTGTGTGTGTGTATGTGTGTGTGTGTGTGTGTGTGTGTGTGTGTGTGTGTGTGTGTGTGTGTGTGTGTGTGTGTGTGTGTGTACGAGGGAGGAAGGTTGGTTAAAGAAAGCATGGGATGGAGGAGGGTGCATGTATAGGGGAATGTATGTGTGTGTGTGTGTGTGTGTGTGTGACCTTACCACCACCCATAAAGACGCATTTCAATCCTTATAGTAAACATTAATCTCTAACAAATAACCCTTAACACCGTAACCCTCTCCTTCCCTTCTAAAAAAAAAACAATAATAATACATTCAGGTTAATTCTCCCCCCTAAAAAAAAAAGTAAAGGTGGAGTTAATTAGATTCCACAGTGATTTATCTTCCTTACGCTACGCTACGCCATCGTTACGCTTCCTAGAATTACCTTTCCTTAAAAAAACACCTTCTGAATTATGTAACTCTACCTTCGCCTCTACCTGTAGCTACCTGTTTTTTCTTCCTCCCTTCCTTTTTTTGCCTTTCTTCTGTTTTTTTTTTTTTTTTTTTGGCTTGCACTTTTCTTATTTCGTTCTTTCTTTCTTTTCTCGCACATCCCTTTATTTTTATTTTTCCTCAAACTCTTTATTCTCTTTGTATTCCTTCCTCTCGCTTTCTTTTGTCTTCTTCCCACCGCTATTCTGTTATTTACTTCTTCTTTTTCTCACTGTTTTCCTCTTTTTTATCTTCTCTCAAACTCTGTCTTCCTTTCTTATTCCTTCCTCTCCTTCCATTCTTTCTTCTTGTTTTCATTATTATTTCCTCCCACTGTCTTCTCTCTTTTCTTCCTTCCTCTTACCCTCTTATATTTTTCTCTCTTGCACACTTTATTTATTTAGCTTTTCCTACTAACTCTCCACTCTTTCCTTCCTTCCTCCTCTTTCTTCTTCCTTTCTTTCTTTCCTCTCATTGTCTTTCTTCTTTCATTTCCTCTCCAACGTTTTTCCCTCCTTTTCTTCTCCTCCCTCATTTTCTTCCTTTCTTGCTTGCTTTCTCCTTCCCTCCCTTTCTTTTCTTCACATTTTTCTTCCTTCCTCACATGCACCCTCCGTCTCAATACTTCACCTCCTCCCCCGCTTTCTTGTCCTCCTCCTCCTCCTCTTCCTCCTCCTTTCACACTCTAACACTCCATCCATCTTCAGACACGCTGCTATTGTCTTCACCTTTCTCCTCCTCGTTCTTTATCTCCCCCTCATGCACACCTCTTTTTTTTTTCTTCTTTTTTTCTGTCACTTTTTGTTTGCTGTCCCTTCTCATGTTCCCTTTTTTTCCTGTTACTTTCTCCTTTCCCCTCCTACCCCCCAAGTGTGTGTGTGTGTGTGTGTGTGTGTGTGTGTGTGTGTGTGTGTGTGTGTGTGTTGAGAGGAGGGAGGGAAGGAAGGGTTGAGAAAGAAAGGGATAAAGGAAAGGACGTGAAGGGGAAGGGAAGGGAAGGGAAAGAGAAGGGAAGGGATTGTAAGGAAAGGAAGGGACAGGAAGGAAAGGAAGGGAAAGGGAACGGAACGAATGGGAAGGGAAAGGAAGGGAAAGACATGATTGGACGGGACGGGAAGGAGAGGGAAGGGAAGAGAGGGGAAGGGAAGGGAAGAAAAGGGAAGGGAAAGGGAACGGAACGGAAGGGAAGTAAAGGGAAAGGAAAGGAAAGACATGAATGGAAAGGGAAAGAAATGGACGGGAAAGGGAGGAAAAAGGAGGAAAGGGAAGGAAAATAAGAAAAGGAAAGGAGATTGATGAAAAGAAAAAGAATGAAAATGAAACAGATGAAGGGAAGGAATGGAAAAAGGAGAGGCAGGAGGAAGGAAGAAGGTGAAGAAGGTAAACAGGTAAAGGTATACAAAGCTAATCAGACAGGTGTAAACTCAGGTGAATCTACTTACAGGTGTGCATGCATTCGGTGATGGTGGTGGCGTCGACGAAGTAGCCGAAGCAGAGGACGCAGACGAAGTGAGGGTTGAGCTCCGACAGACTCACGCTCATGCCCGCCGACCCCAGCTGCTGCACCGCCGACGACGCCGCCCCTCCGCCGCCGCCGCCGCCGCCTCCTCCCGCAGCCGCCGCCGCCATCACCTGCAGAAGGAAAAAAAGCAAGAAAAATGTTAGTAAGGTTAGTTTGTGTTCTTCATTATCGCACACAAATAAACAAAGAAACACACACAGATATAGTTAGATAGATATAGACAGATAGATAAATAGAGATAAGTAGATAAAATAAACTAGTAAGAATGGTTAATGCTTTTCTTTACTTTTTATTTCACTGTACACACACACACACACACACACACACACACACACACACACACACACACACACACACACACACACACACAGTTAGGTAGATAGATTTACAGATAGATAGATAAGTATTGGTAGATAGATAGATAGATACAGAGACCACGCACCACCACCACTAACTAACCCCTACACACACACACACACACACACACACACACACACACACACACACACACACACACACACACACACACACACACACCTTCACACCCTCTTCTTAACTTAATTACGTCTCCTGCTCAGTACTTTGATCTTTCTTTTTCCTTACTTCTCCCTCCCTCCCTTCTCCTCCTCCTCCTCCTCCTCCTCCTTTTCCATTAGTCTCTTTTCATTAACTTTCTGGTCGTCTGTCTCCTCTCCCTCCCTCGCCCCCCTCACTATTTCGTCTTCTCTACACACCGGTTTTTTTTGTTTTTTTTTCCAGGTGCAAGAAAAGAAGGAAAGGAAAAGAAAGGGAAAGGGGATGGAAGGGAAGGAGGAAGAGAGGGAAGGATCGATGAAAGGAGGAAGGAAGGAAGGAAGGAATATTGGAGGGAAGGAAATGAACATGAAAGGTAGGAAAGAAGGAGAGGATGGAAGGAAGGAAGGAAGGCAGGAAGGGAAACAGGCATGTGATATAGGAAAGAAGGAAAGGAAGGAAAGATGAAAAGAGGGATCGACAGCAAGAGGAAGAGAAGGAAGAGGAAAGAATAGGGAAGGAAGAAAAAATAGACGTGAGAGGTAGGTAAGGAGGAGAAGGAAGGGAGGAAAGGCGGTAAATAAGGAATGAAGGAAAGGAGGAAGAGGAGTGAAGGAAGTATATAAGGAAGACATCGAGGGAAAAGGTAGAAAGGTAGAGAGGTAGAGAAAGAGGAGAGAGGAGGAGGAGGAATTAATAGGTGAAAGGGAAGGGAAAAAAGGAGGGGAAGAGAGGGAGAAACATAAGAAACATAACATAGGGAGACTGCAAGAGGCCTGGAGAGAGGGAAGAGCGAGGCAGATAGGAAGGAAGAAGATAAAGCTGGAAGAAGGAAATGAAAGAAAATAGGTATGAGAAGAAGAAGGAGGAGGAGGGAGAAGGTAGATAGGTACAGAAAGAAGAGGAGGAGGAGGAGGAAATCATAGGAGGTAGAGGGGAAGGGAAGGGAAGGGAAGGGAAAAAAAGGAAGGAGAGAGGGAGGGAAGGGGAGGGCAGGTAGGGAGGGAGGAAGGCCGCGTGGGAACAGCCTTAATTGACAGGAGCGACACCTTCCTCACACCTGGGAAAGTCTGTCATTCTTCACCGTTTTATTAAGAGCTCCCCTGTCACCTCACACACACACACACACACACACACACACACACACACACACACACACACGCTGGGGATTTTTTATGTTGCTTGCTTTTCCGTGTTTTCGTGTTTCCTTCTTCATCAGTATTTATCTTCTCTATGTTTGTTCCTTCCTCCTCTTCCTTACCCTCCTCCTCCTCCTTCTCCTCCTCCTCCTCCTCCTCCTCCTCCTACAACCATCTAACTGTCATACCAGTAATCCACCCTATAATTCCCTCCTCCTCCTCTTCCTCCTCCTCCTCCTCTTTCTCCTCCTCCTCCTCCTCCTCCTCCTCCTCCTCCTCCTCCTCCACCGTAATTGACCACCACAACCTCCACTACCATCCCTTGTCACCATCTTATCACCACTCCTCCTCTCCTCCACCTCCTCCTCCTCCTCCTCCACCCCTACCACTATATCCTTTCAACGGCCATTCCATCTCCCTCCTCCTCCTCTTCTATTGCCATCTCCATTATTCTCCTCTTCCATCAACCTCCCCACAATTATTCCTCCATCAACCCACAGTGCAATTATCCACCATTCCCCGCCCATCACACCCTCCATCTGCTTCCCCTTTCTCCTCCTCCTCCACTTCCCTTCCCTTCCCTTTTCTCTCCTCTCCTCTCCTCTCCTTTCCTTTCCTTTCCTTTCCTTCCTTTTCCTTTCCTTTCCTTTCCTTTCCTTCCCTTCCCTTCCACTCCTTCCCTTGTGATATCCTTTCCTTCCGTTCCCTTTTCTTCCTTTCCATTTCATTTCCTTCCCATCCCATCGTGTCCTTTCCTCTTTAATTTCCCTTCCCTTCCCTTCCCTACACTTCATTTTCAGGTTCGTTCTTTAGACTTACTCCCTCTCTTCTCTCTCCTTCCTTCCCTTTCCTTCCCTTCCTTCTCTTTTGCTCCATTTCCCTTTCATTCCCATTCCTTGCCATTTTCCTATTTTTTACGACCCCACTCTCATTCCTTCCCTTCTCTTTCCTTCCTTACCCCTCCCTTTCCGTCTCTTCCCCGACATATTATTTCCCTTCTCGTCATGAGGGGACAACGTAAACACCAGCTGGAGGAAGAGGGTGGAAGAGGAAGAAGAGAAGAAAGGAGAAGGAAGTGAAGTGAAAGAAAGGAGGAAGAAAAAGAAATGGAGGGAAGCGGGATTTAGAGAGAAGTTAGGAAAGGAAAGGAGGAAAAGTTAGGAAAGGACGTGGAGGAAGGAAATAAGGAAGGAGAGGATAGAAGTGAGAGGAAGGAGGAAAGAAAGAAATAGACGATGGAATGAGGAAACCAAGCTAAGAGAAGAGAAAAAAGAGGAAGGAAAAACGGGAGGAGGAGGAGGAGGAGGAGGATAACATGGCGTCTATTTAAGAAAGCATGTCTTAGGTGTTTGGTTATAGCGAAGTGTCACTCGAGTGTCGGCCTCCCCTGTGACACGTCCAACATGGTCTCCTCTTCCTCCTCCTCCTCCTCCTCCTCCTCCTCCATCTCCTCCTCCTAGCTTCGTTTCCTCCTTTCATGTGTATTTCCTTTCATCCTTCCTCTCTTTTCCATTCATATCCTTTCCTTTCCTTCCTTTCCTCATCTCCGTTCTCATCAAAACCTCCTCATCCTTCTCCTCTTCCCTTCCTTTTCTCCTCTTCGCTTCGTTTCCTCCTTTCATGTGTATTTCTCCTGTTATCCTTCCTCTCTTTTCCATTCCCATCCCTTCCTTCCCTTCGTTTCCCCATCTCCGTCCTCATCAAAGCCTCCTCATTCTCCTCTTCCCATCCTTCTCTCCTTTTCGCTTCGTTTCCTCCTTCTGTTGTCTAATTCTTCCTTTTATCGTTCCTTCCTCCTCTCATCCTATCTCTCCTTCCTTCCGCTTCCTCATACACACCCATCAAGTCTCCTCCTCCTCTTTCTCTTCTTCCTCCAGACAGGTTATCCTCCTCCACCCTCCCACGATAGGCAGCAAGGGAGGGAGTGTATAGGGAGAGGGAGGAGTAGGGCGTAGGAGTAGGACGTAGGATGGAGGACGTAGGACTCCGTGTAGGTTCCTTGACTCCTGTCCTCAATATCTCCCTCCTCCTCCCCATCCTCATCCTTCTACCTCTTTACCTCCCTTTTATCATATCTACTTCCTCTCTACTTGCTTCTGTTTTTCTGATTTTTTTTTATTTCCTCCTCGCTTCCTCTTATGTGTTTTATCTATACTTTTCTTCCTACCCACCTATCTTCTTCCTCCCTCTACTCATCTCACCTCAGTAACAAAGTCAGAGCATTTTTTTACGCAATTTCTGTCTTCTATAACATATTGGTGGATGCTGGAAAAGGTTAGATCATATTGGTGGATGCTGGGAAAGGTAAAATCGTATTGGTGGATGCTGGGAAAGGTTAAAACAGATTGGTGGATGCTGGGAAAGGTTATATCGTATTTGTGGATGCTGGGAAAGGTAAAATCGTATTGGTGGATGCTGGGAAAGGTTAACCCGTATTGGTGGATGCTGGGAAAGGTTAACTCTTATTGGTGGATGCTGGGAAAGGTTAATTCTTATTGGTGGATGCTGGGAAAGGTTAAAACAGATTGGTGGATGCTGGGAAAGGTTAACGCTTATTGGTGGATGCTGGGAAAGGGAAATGGATCTTGGTGGATGCTGGGCTTGCATTTCCAGCATCTCACCGCACCCAGTGACAACAACCCCCCCCCCCCCCTGTGTCCCATCATAACCAACCAAACATCTCTCCCCCAAACCGGTCCCGCACGACCACCACCACCACCAGCACCACCACCACTACCACGACCACCACCATCTTTCCTCCTCCTCACACCACCACTATCAACTCCACCTTCCTCCTCCTCCTCCTCTTCCTCCTTTTCTTCTTTCTTCCCTTTTTTTGTCTTGTTTTCCTCCTCCTTTTTTGTCTCATTTTTTTGTCTTCTTTTCCCTCTCCTCCTTTCCGTCTTTCTTTTTTTTGTCTTCTTTTATTCCTCCTCCTCTTCCTCTTCCTCCTCCTCCTCCTCCTCCTCCCTCGGTAATAATAGCGTGAAGGGCGGAACACGACAAATTTGTGAAGCGAGGGATGAGAAAGGGAGGTGAGAAACGTGAGGTGAAGGGAGGAGAGAGGAGGTAAAGGAGGGAGGAGGGATGGGAGAGAGTGAGAGTGAGAGAGATGAGCTGAGGAAGGTGAGGTTAGGTAGAGGAGGTGAGGTAAGATGTATGGTAAGGGAGAAAGGGAGGTAAGAAAGGAAGGGAGGGGAGGGGAGGAAGTTAGGTAAAGTAAGGGAGAAGGAGAGGAGAGGAGGTGAGGGTAGGTAAGGTAAGGTAAGGCAAGGCAAGGCAAGGCAAGGCAAGGCAAGGCAAGGCAAGGTGAGAGAGAGAGAGAGAGAGAGAGAGAGAGAGAGAGAGAGAGAGAGAGAACGAGAACGAGAACGAGAGAGAGAGAGAGGGAGAAAGAGAGAGAGAGAGCGCGCATCAGGCCACCATCATCACATCTACCTGGCTCTGGCCGCCGCGTTTGAGCCAGGTGAGATAAGCCGCTCACTAATTACGATGCCCCGCGCAAGTCACCTCTCCCACACACCTGCCCACCACACACCTGAGCGAGGGCGCCGCCGCTCACACGACGTCGGTATATTGTCAGACGCTTCCGCCTCTCACATCAACTACTTCTAATGTCCAAAAAAGAGATCAATCGGATTCTAGTGAGTGGTTTTATGGGTTCAATGGACAGAAGAAGGGTCAAATTATATGTATACCAGAAGGATCATAAAACTGTACTCTTGGAAATGCCCTAAACTCTTATACGAAAGTCTTGTCAAATGTGTGTGTGTGTTTGAGCGAAGAAATGTTTAAGTCCGTATTCTTAAACTTATCGGTACCTCATGCAGTTCCACAGTTTAATTAAAAGCCTCTCGTAGAAGTTGTTGGGGGTTTCATGGACCGTTTTGTGATCCTAGTGATAGTTTTACCCGACTTTTGCATCTTGAGCGGGAAGAGCACACAAGAAAACCCGGTCAATCTTCTCTGTGGTCTTGGAAAATAGTCGTAATGGGAACCCGATACGTTTAAAAAAGGTCTTGTTTAAAAATATGGACCCAAAAAGCCTCCTCCCGCCGGCGGCCCGCTTAAGCTGATGTCACGGCGGAAAGGTTCAGTGAGAGGAGATGAATAGCTTGATGAATAATAGAATAGAGGTGGTTATAAAGATTCCCCCGAGCTTGGTATAGGTAGACTAAGGCCGTGTAGCTCTGTAATGAATAATTGAATAGATGAATAAAGAAATGAATATATAAAGAGATAAATAGATAGACAGAGAAAGTGTTCGATATATACATAGATTATATTGATAGAAAAAAAAAAACATAGGCAGAGAGATCGATAAGGAATAATTATAGAGAGGAGAGAAAGTCTGATGGAAAGATAAATAGATAGATGTAAAGATAGAGAGTAAGGTGGATAGATAAACAGACAGCCAGATAAATAGATTAGCAAACAGATAAACACATAGCTAGGTAGATAGACAAACAGATTAATAGATGAACCAACAGATACAAACATAAGCGAAACACATACAGTTGTAGAGATAAATAGTTGGATAGATAGAAAGGTGGATAGATTAGCAAATAGACAAATAGCTAAGGGGATAGAAAGACATAGATATATAGACAGAAAGCCCAACAGATACAAAAAGCACACATTGTCGAAGTAACTATTCTGAAACGGCACCGCTATAAAACACACGAAAACAAACCCACTCCGCAAGAACCTCACAATCCACTACTGACGAAGGACTGCACAAGACACGGATGGAAATGACTACGAGGAGGCTTTAGGTAGGATTCGTGTGGGCCGGGGCAGGAAGGAAGGAAGGAAGGAAGGAAGGAAGGTAGAGATCATCGGGGCCCAGGTATTACGGGTATGCGAGGGGCGGGCACGGATGGGACGGTAGGCACGCGGAATGGGATGCTGGAGGGAGATGAAGGGAGAGGGAGAGAAAGGGAGACTATGATGCTGATATATTCCTTCTACACTTTCCTCCCTCCCTTCTTTCCTCTCCTTCCATTCTCTCCTTCCCCTCCTCCTCTAGTGCTGTAAACAGGTAAAGATGCTGTGAGGAAATGGAGAGAGAGAGGAAAGGAGAGGAGAGACAATGATGCTTATATATTCCTCCTACATATCCCTCTCTTTCTCTCTCCTTTCCTCTCCATCTCCCTTCTTACCTCTACAGCTCTTCCCTCCTTCATCTCTTTCTCCTACCTTCTTCCTCCATCTCCAACATCTTCCTCCCTCCCTCCTCTTTTGCCTCCTCTTCCATCAGCCCTCACTCCTCCTCTTTCTCTCTTTTTCTCTCCTCCCCTCCTCTAGCCGTGTGAATAAGGATGCTGTGAGGAAGAGGAGAGGAAGAAAGATAGAGACGAGATGCTTACAATCTTGATCAATATTTTCCTCCTCCTTCCTTTCATCCCTCAACCAATCCCTCCCTTCTATACTTCTACTATCCCCTTCCCTCCCTCCTTCCTCCCTCCCTCTCTCCTAAAATTATGAAAAAGGGTGGAAGAAAAAAGACGTGAACTTTCCTTGTCTGCGAAATTAAAGTCCCGCATTGTCCTTAACATTACTAGAACAACAACAGCAACAACAATAATGACGATGGTGATAATGATGATGATGATGATGATGATGATGATGATGATGATGATGAATAGCGATATCTTCATTCCGCGAGGCAGATCAGGTTACAAACAGCCTTGAAGCAAATGGTAAAAAAAAAAAGAATAAAAAGAGGAAGAAATGAGAAAAAAAGAAAAAAAAAGAATCGCTAACGTGTCCCTGGAGATGAGAAGGACCACGCCAGGACGACCCTCACTCAAGGACATCATTGTATCCTTCATTACTCCCCTCACCCCCTCCCCCTTAGTCCCCTTCCTCCCCCTTCCCCTCCTCCTCCCATCCACTTCCTTCTGGGATGCTGGAGGGAGATGAAGGGAGAGGGAGAGAAAGGGAGACTATGATGCTGATATATTCCTTCTACACTTTCCACCCTCCCGTCTTTCCTCTCCTTCCATTCTCTCCTTACCCGCAACCTCAATTGCTGTAAATAGGTAAATATGCTGTGAGGAAATGGAGAGAGAGAGACAATGATGCTTATATATTCCTCCTACAGATCCCTCTCTTTCTCTCTCCTTTCCTCTCCATCTCCTTCTTACCTCTACAGCTCTTCCCTCCTTCATCTCTTTCTCCTACCTTCTTCCTCCATCTCCAACATCTTCCTCCCTCCCTCCTCTTTTGCCTCCTTTTCCATCAGCCCTTACTCCTCCTCTTTCTCTCTTTTTCTCTCCTCCCCTCCTCTAGCCGTGTGAATAAGGATGCTGTGAGGAAGAGGAGAGGAAGAAAGATAGAGACGAGATGCTTACAATCTTGATCAATATTTTCCTCCTCCTTCCTTTCATCCCTCAACCAATCCCTCCCTTCTATACTTCTACTATCCCCTTCCCTCCCTCCTTCCTCCCTCCCTCTCTCCTAAAATTATGAAAAAGGGTGGAAGAAAAAAGACTGGTGAACTTTCCTTGTCTGCGAAATTAAAGTCCCGCATTGTCCTTAACATTACTAGAACAACAACAGCAACAACAATAATGACAATGACGATGGTGATAATGATGATGATGATGATGATGATGATGATGATGATGAATAGCGATACCTTCATTCCGCGAGGCAGATCAGGTTACAAACAGCCTTGAAGCAAATGGTAAAAAAAAAAAGAATAAAAAGAGGAAGAAATGGGAAAAAAAGAAAAAAAAAAGGATCGCTAACGTGTCCCTGGAGATGAGAAGGACCGCGCCAGAACGACCCTCACTCAAGGACATCATTGTATCCTTCATTACTCCCCTCACCCCCTCCCCCTTAGTCCCCTTCCTCCCCCTTCCCCTCCTCCTCCCATCCACTTCCTTCTCTCTTCCCCCACTCTCCCCCTCCCCTCATCCCCTTTCTCTCCTTCCCACCTCTCTCCCTGTTCCTTCCCTCCCCTCATCCCCTTTCTCTCCTTCTCCCTTTCCTCCCTCTACCTCTCTCCCTGTTCCCTTCCCTCACTCTCCCCTCCCCTCATCCCCTTTCTCTCCTTCTCCCCTTCCTCCCTCTACCTCTCTCCCTGTTCCCTTCCCTCACTCTCCCCTCCCCTCATCCCCTTTCTCTCCTTCTCCCCTTTCCTCCCCTTTCCCCCTCTCCTGTCCCTTTCCCTTTCCCCTTTCCCCTTCTGTCCCCATCCCTCCCTCTTCCCTTCCCTTTCCCATTTCCCCCTCTCCTGTCCCCTTCCCTCCCTCTCCACCTCTCCCTGTCCCCATCCCTCCTCTTCCCTTCCTTTCCCCCTCTCCTGTCCACCTCTCCCTGTCCCCATCCCTCCCTCTTCCTTCCCTTTCCCATTTCCCCCTCTCCTGTCCCCTTCCCTCCCTCTCCATCCCTCCCTGTCCCCGTCCCTCACATTTCTTGTCCCTCCTTCCTCCTCTCCCCCCCCTCCCCTTCGTACCAGATGTTCGGACTTTTGCCCCATCACGGACCTCCCCACCTCCCCACCCCCGCCCTTTCTTCACATGTCAGGCCGCTCCTCGCATTTCACATTCATGACTTTTCCGATCGATGGAGAGAGAGACGTTCAGAGCGTGACCTTCCTTGTTCCGTGCATGTCGCTGCCCTTGTCTGACCACATAATTGGACCTTTCTGGCTACCTTCTTCGTGTTTGTATAATGTTTTAATACCCGCCACAGGCTCAATGGGCGATGCAACGGAGATGAGCACCAAGGCCATGCGCAGCTATACCGTATCCTTTTCATTTTACCTTGTCTTAGTTTCTTTCCCTTCCTTTACCTTCCCTTACCTAGCCTTACCCTCCCTTAATTAACCTTATCTAACCTTACGCTACCTTACTTTACCTTAATTGTCCATCTACCTTACCTTACCTTACCTGTCCCTATCCCTCCCTTTACCTTAACTTACCTTATCTTACCTTACCTTACCTGTCCCTATCCCTCCCTTCACCTTTACTTACCTTATCTTAACTTACCTTACCTGTCCCTCCCTTTACCTTAACTTACCTTACCTTACCTGTCCCTATCCTTCCCGTCTACCTCCCATCAGCAGCAACCTGTCAGCAACCTAAGAAACCTCTCGAGCAACCTTCTGTCTCTCGTCCAAGCCCATGTCACCTGTCAACCCCTTATGATGTTCCAGGTAACCTCTTCGTTCTTACCTGTCCTTACTATATACCGCCACCAAGCCACCTGTCAGCCACATAAGACCTTCCACGTAACCTTCCCGAGCAACCTTATGTTTCTGACCCTAGTCTATGCTGCCTGGTAACTCCTTAACATGTCCCAGGTAACCTCTCCTTCGTTTTTACCAATTTCTCTCCTTGCTATGTCCCACCTCCTCCTCCTCCCACCCACCTGTCATCCACACGTAAGACCTTCCAAGTAACCTTCAGTGTAACATGTCTCTCTCGTCCTTGTCCGTGCTAACCCCCGCCTCCCCATTCTCCCTTTTCCAGCCACCAGTCATCCTTGTATTCCTTAAGACTGATCATGGCTTTTTTTTATACCCTCAGTCACGTCAGTATCGCATGGTGTCCAAGCCTTCCTTCGTCTGTGTTTCCTATCGTGGTGGTGTCCAAGCCTTCCTTCGTCTGTATTTCCTATCGCATGGTGTCCAAGCCTTCCTTCGTCTGTATTTCCTATCGCGGTGGTGTCCAAGCCTTCCTTCGTCTGTATTTCCTATCGCGGTGGTGTCCAAGCCTTCCTTCGTCTGTATTTCCTATCGCGGTGGTGTCCAAGCCTTCCTTCGTCTGTATTTCCAGCCTTCGTCTGTATTTACTATCGCGGTGGTGTCCAAGCCTTCCTTCGTCTGTATTTCCTATCGCGGTGGTGTCCAAGCCTTCCTTCGTCTGTATTTTCTATCGCGGTGGTGTCCAAGCCTTCCTTCGTCTGTATTTCCTATCGCGGTGGTGTCCAAGCCTTCCTTCGTCTGTATTTCCTATCGCGGTGGTGTCCAAGCCTTCCTTCGTCTGTATTTCCTATCGCGGTGGTGTCCAAGCCTTCCTTCGTCTGTATTTCCTCCTGCCTACCACTTGACTTCTTGCTATAGAGGAGAATCAAAACGCCTCTCCCTCCAAAATTGACCTCCCTTTTGGCCATTCATTTCTACGTTTTCAATTGGAGCAGTGAATACCGGACTTTTTTAGTTATTTATTTTTGCTTTTGAGCGTCTTCCTTTATTGTAAGAAAAGCGAAGGAGCGAATTATTATAGCTACACATATATCAAAGTTTGATATGATATTGAGTTCCAACGCGAAGCCATCCGGACTGTTCCTTCTGAAATGTTAGCTCGCGTTCCCTTGGGTCATGTTCCTAAACCTTCGGACGCCTAAGCACACACATTTGACAAGGCTTTCGTAGGAGCTGCAGCCATACCCAAGGGAAGTTTTAAGACCCTGGTAGTAGGCTGACCATTCTTCTGGACCATGAACGCGAAAAAACACTCATTAGAACCCGATTCATCTCCTTTTTGGCCTTTGAAAATAGTTGATGTGAGAGGCGGAAGCGTCTGAGAATATACCAACCTTTAAATTTGAGCATCGTTATTTCTATAGTCAGTGAGCGTCCGAGTGTTTTCAAGGTCCACCGGGAAGCAGGTAAGATAGTTCCTTGTAAAGATTATTTCGTGTTACCGTCTAAGTTACTGTTATTGCGGTCAGTGAGCGTGTGAGCGTTGAACAGATGAAGGGAGGGAACGGAAGGGATTGTGACTTTTTGTGGTCAAGGTTTTACACGCCTTTTCTTTCCTTCCTCTCCTCCAACACACACTCGGAAGTTAGTTAGGTAAGTTATCTCCCTATACTCTCCTTTCTTCTCTTCTTTTCTTTATTCCCTAGTCTTCATCACCTTCCCTCCCTCCCCTCCTCTCTCCTTCCGTCTCCATTTCCTCCTCTCCATCCTCCTTTCCTTCATTCCCTCCCTGTCTCTCCTTCCTTCTCGTTCTCGTCCTCTCCATCCTTCCTTTTCTTCATCCCCTCTCCCTCCCTCTCTCTCTCCTTCCGCCTCCTCTTTCTCCTCCCTTCCTTTTCAGCTATACTCATTGTGGTCAAGGTCTTGCAACACACACACACACACACACACACACACACACACACACACACACACACACACACACACACGGTAGTTAAGTAAACGATCAGCCTCTCTACGCCTCCCGTCAGCCAGTCCCATTAACCCGTCATAAGTCAATTAAGGCGCCCCGCCCCGCACCACCTTGCCGGCTACCTGTGGCGGACCTCACCTCACCTTGGCCCACCCACCCACGGACCCACCTACCAACCTACAGGGGAAGGGGGAGGAGGAGTGGGAAAGGGAGGGAAGGGAGGGGACCACGGGGATGGGAGAGGAAAGGAACTGGGGAGAGAGAGTGCCCACCCAACTGCCCACCCAGCCTGCCAGACCCAACCCACACCTGTGATACCATCCAGACCCAAACTCACCCACAATAGAAGTGACCAACCTATGACCTCCACCACACACACACGCAAACGCACACACATACACTCTTTTGTTGACTCCTTGTACTCTTGTGTGTGTGTCCTTTGTGTGTAGGAGACCCAAGACTGAGTTATAGCGTTCGATAGGACACGGAAATAGGTAAAGAAATATATGAAAATAGACAGACAGGTAAATTGACTTAGATAGATAAAATACAGATAAGAAAAAAAGATATTGACCACAGACTCGCAAAAGTATAATGACACACACACACACACACACACACACACACACACACACACACACACACACACACACACGGCGGGCCACACACAGCCAGGTAACACTAGGCCCCCACCCATCCCCCAGGCTTGCCCCACCCCGCCCCGCCCCGCCCCGCCTCGCGCCTTGCAACTTCCATCCCCGTCCCTTCCTGACCCTACCCTTCCCTTTCCTGACCCTTCCCTTCCCTTCCCTTCCCTTCCCTTCCCTTCCCTTCCCGACCCTTCCCTTCCCTTCCCGACCCTTCCCTTCCCTTTCCCTCGCGTTCCGTCTGGACTCAGTGACACCTAGACAGACAGATTGGCTGTGTGTGTGTGTGTGTGTGTGTGTGTGTGTGTGTGTGTGTGTGTGTGTGTGTGTGTAAACAGCATCTGTATTGAGTCTCTCTCTCTCTCTCTCTCTCTCTCTCTCTCTCTCTCTCTCTCTCTCTCTCTCTCTCTCTCTCTCTCTCTCTCTCTCTCTCTCTCTCTCTCTCTCTCTCTCTCTCTCTCTCAGTGCCATTTATATATCTTTTTTTTCTTCATTTATTTATACATTTCGCTTCCCTCATTTGTCCGTGTATCGTATTTTCAAAGAGCTGCTTCGAGTTCATATATTCTTTTCATTCTTTTATCCTTCCATTTTCTTATCAGGTTCGTCCGTCCCAAAATTCATAACTTCTGTGTGCATCGGGGTGGAAGGAATTGGATGAAGAAAAGAGGGAAGGGAGAGAGAGCAATAAGCTGTTTTGTCTTCCCTTATTCTTTCCATTCTTTCCTCTTTTTCTTTTCTAATCATACAATAAAATTCATAACTTCCTGCATCTAAGTGAAAGGAATTGGATGAAGGAGGAAGAAAAAGAAAGAAAGGACGGATGGAAGGAAGGAAGGAAGAAAGGAATAAAGAAAGAAACGAAGGGAGACAGGAAGGAAGGGAAGCAGGAAAGGAAAGAATTAAGGAAGGAAGAAGAAAACAAAATTAAAAGGAAGGAAGAGAAAGCAATCAGACCAACACACAGACAAACAAACAGACAGACAGACGTGTTAGGACTATACACTCTGCGGTGGTACTACAATAAAGTGTGTGGGAGGAAGAAGAAGAAGAAAGGAAACACATCAGAGTAAGTAGAGAGGCGAGGCGTGTGAGGGGGAGGAGGTGGGAACAGAGGGAGGAGGTGGGAACAGAGGGGGGAGGTGACAGAGGGGAAGGAGGTGGGAACAGAGGGAGGAGGTGACAGAGGGGAAGGGAGGGGAGAGGAGGGGACAAGACTTGGTTCTATTCTCCCGCCTTTCCTGTAAATTCCCTCCAAGTTATCAGCAAGTTCCACTCCGCCTTCGCCGCCGCAGCTGTCCCCTCCCTCTCCCCCCTCCTCCTTCTCCTTCTCTCCCTTTTTCTCTCTCCAGGCACTCTCCGTATTTTCTCCCTCTACACGTAACCGCAGGGAGGGCCACTATAACCTCCCCTCTCTCCCCTCTCTCTCCCCTCCCTTCTCCCTTCCCTCTCTCCCATGCTTGCCTGCCAGAGTACTTCATATGCACTCCCTTTTCTCCCTCCCTTCTTCTACCTCCTCTACGTTTCTTCTCTCTCTTCTTTTTCTCTACTCTCTCCCTTCCTCTACCTCCTATACCATTCCTAGCTCTCCCTGGCTCTCCCTATACTTCCCTTCCTCCCTTTCCTTACCTCCCAACTCTCCCCTCACTTCCTTAACTTGCTTATTTTTCCTCTTCTTTCTCTACCTCTTCCTTTACTCCCCTGCCTTCCTTCCTCTACCTCTCCCCTACCCTTCATTCCCTTTACGCCCCTCCCTCCCTTCCTCTACCTCTCCCCTTCTCTATCTCTACCTCTCTCTCCCTTCACCCCCTTTCCCTTACCTTATTCCCTTACACCACTGATCCCTTGCTCCCCCTTACCCTCACCTACCCCCTCCCTTTCCTTCTCCCCCTTCCTCCCCCCTCCTCCCCCCTCTCCCATCCCCCCCGCCGCAGGGTAATGGGCGTCTCAGGTCTCGTTATTAATGGCTCGCTCACACACGCGTCCCTCACCCATTATCCCGTTGTTTGACTCCCCGTCCTCTCCTCCCCCTGTTTGTTTGCCTTCCTGTTTGCTTCTGCCTCCTCCGTTTGCAGTTTGCTCGCTTTTTTTCTTTTTGTTTGACGTGTGTTTTTATTCGTTGATTTTGTCTCCGATTTTTTGTTTGTTTGTTTGTTTGCTTGATTTCCTTGTTTTCCTTGTGCTGTTGTTGGTGTGTTTTCGTGTTTCTTTCTATTTGTAGTGTTTTTATTGAGTGTTCTCTTCTATTCCCTCGCTATTTTTTTTTTTGTACTCAGAATAAAACACCTAAAAAAAAGAAATAATAACATGAATTGATTGGATTACATTAACAAGAACATCCCTTTTTTAATCAATCTACTCTCATCATCATCATCAACAGCAAAAGTAGGACTTCCACGTGTTTACCAGTAACTACCTTCAATAACCCCTAAACAAACAGATTGAGAGTTCTCGCTTTCCTTGTTTTACCGGCACCGTTATTTCCTCCATCGCGCGGGAAACAGAAGAGCGCCCGTGCACCGCGAGGCCTGACAATATATTTCATCCTCAGGAATTTAATTAAACCTGACGTGATGGCTGTGTTGTATGTATAACCCCATGTGTGTGTGTGTGTGTGTGTGTGTGTGTGTGTGTGTGTGTGTGTGTGTGTGTGTGTGTGTTCTATTTTCTGAAAAGCTAAACAACTAAAAATAAGTCAGAAAAGTCGTTCTTAGTCGCTGTATTTTTTTTTTTTTACAACAAAGGAGACAGCTCAAGGGCACAAAAAAGGAAACAATAATAAAAAAAAAAGCCCGCTACTCGGTATAGGATGAAGGAGATCGAATTCCCTTCTTCACATCTTCCTACATAACCTAGAATGCTGAACAAGTAATCACACAGAGAGGCCGTTCTTGGATACTTTATGATTGACTTAAAAAGGTAGAAAGGTCGTTCTTAGACGTTGTAATGATGAAGAAGACAGCGTTCCTTTCTCTACGTTCACCTACTTAACCTTGAATGCTGAAAAAGTAGAGTCATAGAAAAGCCGTTCTTAGATAGTTTAAAATGAAGGGGTAACAAAAGGATGGAAGGTCGTTCTAAGACGCTATATACTCGTAGGATGAAGGAGACTCGATGCCCACCTACATAACCTAAAATGCTACAGGAGTAAAAGAAGACAGCCGGATTTCGTAAAGGCACACACACACACACACACACACACACCATCCTAACAGAGACCATGCAGCATCGCGCGAGAACTAAAAGGGTTGTATTCTTAAACATTTCGGCGCCCAAACACTCATATTTGGTACGGCTTTCGTAGGAGGAGCTTAGGTGGGGTTACGCTTACAGGAGCTACCTTGTATAAGCCAACCGGCCTCTTGCAGACTCCTTATGTTATGTTCTTATGTTAGCACACACACACACACACACACACACACACACACTTCATCCTGTTCAGTCTCGCCATTTGCACCTCGGGAGAGAGATGGCGCGGGGACGGGAGAGTTCGGGGCGGGGCAGGACACGTGCGGCTGATGAGGTGTGTCGGGGGTCGGGGCTTGGCAGAGAGCAGGATCTCGCGAGGCTGATCCTGTTCTGACCGGAGCCTGTTCTAATCCTCTTCGCCCCCTCCACCTCCTCCTGATCCTGTATAGGTCATGTTCCTCGCTACCTCCACGTCTTTATCTCTACATTTTCACGCCTTCTTTTTCCTCCCTCCTCGATTTCCTCTTTACTTTATCCTCTCTATTGTCTCCTTATCCTCCTCATGCACTTTCCCTTCTTTATATTTTCCCCCATATCTGTTTTTTTTCTGTTTTCCTTTTTCTTATCGCTCTCACTTCCCTCCTCCCTATCCTCCTCATTTCCTGTCTCCTCTACATCTCTTCCCTCCATCTCTAACAACCCTCACAAGCTCCCTTCCTCTCCCTTCTCTCTCCACCTTCCCATCTACCGTGTTCTACTTTCTCCTCCCCTTCCTTGCATTACATTCTTCACTTGGTGTTTATTTTCTTTTCCCCCAACATATATTTTTCCTCTTCTCTTCCTTGTTTGATCATTCTGCCCTCCTCTGCTGACTAACTCTTCGCCTCCCCTCTCCTCGTTGCAGTGCGGCCCGGCAGGTGTGCGAAGACAGCATGGCGACGGTGCAGGTGGCAGGCAAGGTGTGTGCTGTGCTGGCCGCCACGACACAGGTGAAGGGAAGAGTGGGCGGGGCTGCCTCACACACACCTGAGGGACGGCCACACCCACGCCCTGTGAGTCGTCCTTCTGTTCACTGCATCAAAAAAAAATGTCCACTTCTTTTCCACTTCCTTTTGTCACGATTTTTCATGTTCAAACTTTCCACGCTGCGACCCAGTTAGTTAAAGCATTACCCTCACGAACCATTCTGAAGCCTTTTGACTCTGTACTAAGAACGCAGAGCTTTTTTTTTTTACAGCAGAGGAGACAGTGCAAGGGTATAAAAAAAAAAAGGATTAGATGCTTTACTTCCTGTTATATATGTGTGTGAAGAAGTGACGTTCCAAATAATGCCGCAACCAGGTATATACTAAGACTTGATCCCCTGCGCTAAACACCCACACTCCCGCCCTATGTGGTGTGGTGTGGTGTGGTGTGAGGCGAGGCATGAGGTGTGAGGAAGGAGTAAAAAGTGTTAGCGTTATGTGATGCGGTGTGGTGTGGTGTGGTGTGAGGCGAGGCGTGAGGTGTGAGGAAGGAGAGTGGGGTGTTTGCGTGTCAACCAGGGGGGGGGGTTGCGCTTGAGTTAGGAAAGGAGGGAAAAAAGTTAAAAATGAGTTCGTTGGGGCGTTTAGTGAGCAGATAACTTATACAGGTGGGAGTTCTCTCTCTCTCTCTCTCTCTCTCTCTCTCTCTCTCTCTCTCTCTCTCTCTCTCTCTCTCTCTCTCTCTCTCTCTCTCTCTCTCTCTCTCTCTCTCTCTCTCTCTCTCTCTCTCTCTCTCCTTACCACCACGACCACCACCATCACCACCTAAGCTTAATTACCAATCAGTTCGCCGTCATCGCCACTTCCACCACCACTATCCCCTCCTCCTCTTCTTCCTCCTCATCCTCCTCCTCCTCCTCCTTCTCCTCCTCCTCCTCCTCCTCCTCCTCCTCCACCAGCACGTCGGGTCGCGGAGATCAATATGATTTACGGGAGAATAAATGAACCCAGGTATACAGGTGTGCGGGCAGGTGTGGGGGGAGGTGGAGGGGGAGGAGGAGGAGGAGGAGGAGGAGAGGGAGGGAGAGAGACGAGGAAGAAGCAGAGAGAAGGAAAATTGCACAGTAGCGGTTAGTGACATGTGCTGCGTTGTGTTGTGCGCGCGCGCGTGTGTGTGTGTGTGTGTGTGTGTGTGTGTGTGAAGTACTACGATACAAATTACAGAAACACAAAATAAAGCTGTGGTAATTTCCCTTCAACTTGGAAATAATCATCAAAGAGAAAATCCCTCTAATATAAGCGAACAAAAGAGGCAAAGCGAAAAGAAAAAATGATTGAACGGGAATAAGGAAAACGAGACTTGCAGCGGAAAAGACGATAAAAAACGACAGTACGAGAATGAACAGATAAACACATAAAGAAAAATAAACTATTACACTCAACACTCACAAACCATAAAACGATAAATGAAGTAAGAGTTGGTCGATAAATAGATAGAGAGACAGATAGACAGATAGATAGAAGGAAAATCATATAAACAGTTCCATTACAAACTTAAAACACGAAAACCAACACTAGAAGGGAACGTATAGGAAGAGAATGTGATGGCTGGGCATTCATTTATTTGTACAAAGGGAATGAGGACGGTGGAGGGTGCAGGAGGGAGAGACTGATAGCTAGTTTGAGAGAGAGAGACTGATAGCTAGTTTGAGAGAGAGAGACTGATAGCTAGTTTGAGAGAGAGAGACTGATAGCTAGTTTGAGAGAGAGAGACTGATAGCTAGTTTGAGAGAGAGAGATGGAGGATAAGAGGTACAGAAGAGGAAGAAAAAGACAGGGAATGAATAAGAGGGGGGGGGGGTGAATGGATGATGAGGACAAGATGAACTACTCTGTCACAAGCAACACTGACGGAGGGGTGGAATAAAGGAAGGGTGGAATAAATGGATGGAGTAAGGCACTTGATAAACGTTGCAACATAACATGAAAAACAAGTGGATGAAGAAGATAAATGGACGAATAGATGGAGAGATAGAAGACTTTTTAAACAACATTATTATTTTATCGCCCGTGTATTACTTGTATGCTATTAATTAAAACTCTCCTCTCTGTCAGTATTAATCATCATCATTCATTATCATTAGCGACGAAGAGTAATGGATGGTGACGATAGTAACTTAAAAGGAAACACTATCATACATTTATCATTCTTGTATTATCAATGTGGTATTAAAACTCTTGCCTTCACTTCCTCTTCCTCCTCATCACCATCCTCATCATTATTAATAGCGAAGAAGTGTGATAGTGGCGATAGTGACCGTTAAAAACCACCTTGTTATTTTTTTTTTCTGTATCATTTTTAAATTTCTTTTTTCTTTATTATTTTCTTTTTTATCTTTTTCTTCTTCTTCTTTTTGTTCAAACCACATTAATGTCATCTTTTCATCATTCGTGTATCATCAAAAGTGCGATCAAAATCCTAAAATCCTCTTCCATTATACCACCATTCATCAACACCATCATCACCATCATTAGAAACAAAGTGATGATGATGATGATGGCGATGATAGTGACGCAGGATCCAGGACCCACCCACCAAAACGAACACCATCACTTTATACCTTTACCTGCCCTCACCTGTAGCCCCCTCACCCCCCCCCACCCCCCACCCCTCTACGTGTTACCTGTCCTGTCGGTACACCTTGTCGCGGCCCCATACGCGTGTTCACCTGTCGCCTTATTTATGAGACACGTTGCCCGCCTCCTGTAACCTGACACTCACTCACTCTCACTCACTCACTCACTCACACACTCTCTCTCTCTCTCTCTCTCTCTCTCTCTCTCTCTCTCTCTCTCTCTCTCTCTCTCTCTCTCTCTCTCTCTCTCTCTCTCTCTCTCTCTCTCTCTCTCTCTCTCTCTCATTTAATTTATTTAGATAGAAAAATTCCTCCCAGCTTATTATTCTCTCGCCTTCATGTGTACAAAAAAAAGCATATAGCATTTTATTGTCCCTCTGGTAACAATCTCTCTCTCTCTCTCTCTCTCTCTCTCTCTCTCTCTCTCTCTCTCTCTCTCTCTCTCTCTCTCTCTCTCTCCAGGTGAGTCGACAGAGAGAGAGAGAGAGAGAGAGAACAATGACAGAACAAATGGACTCGAACCAATCAAGTTAATCGAATGAAATAAATTGATTATGAGAGAAAAAAAAAGATAAACAGCAAAAAAATGTGAAAATAGAAACTGAAGAAAGTGTAAAGAAAAGAAAGAAAAGAAGGAAGTAAGAAGAGGAAGAAAGATTGAAAAATGAGAAAAAAAAAGCAAAGAAAGATCCGAAGAAATAAAAGGAGAGGAGGAAATATGAAAGAGAAAAAATAAAGGTAGAGATGAATGAAGGAAGGAAGGAAGGAAAAGGAAATCAACCAAAGAAAGAACAAAAACAAACATGATACGAAAAACGAAACAGGAAAACATGAAAACTTAACAAGCTCGAAGAAATACAGGAAAAAGAAAGAAAGAAAGAAAGAAGAAAAACAAGAATAGGATGAAAGTTAACAGGCTTGTCGGCAAAGGAAGAAAAAAAGAACAACAAAAAAAGAAAGCGCAAGAAAAAAAATAAATGAAGTCGACGGGTTTGTGGTTGGCGGAAAGAAAGGAAAGAGAGGTAAAAGGAAGGGAGTTAATAGGCGTGCGGTTCACCTGCCCAATCAAGACACAGTACACACCTGGTATTTAGGGCTGGATGGGTTACGCCAGTGTGTGTGTGTGTGTGTGTGTGTGTGTGTGTGATTTCAACCTCCGTAGGCATTTTGAGAAAGTCGTGATAGTGGTAGTTAGTGGTGATGGTGATGATGGTGGTGGTGGTGGTGATGGTGATGACGAGGGAGATTGTAATAATGGTGTTGGCGCGATGATAGTGTAATGGTGAAGCTTGGAGAAAGTTGTACAGATGGTGATGTGGTTGTGGTGTGGTGTGATGTGATGTGGTGATGTACTGCTGATGTGGTGGTGATGTAGAGTGTGATTCATTGTGGTGGTTATGGTGTAGTACGATGTGGTGTAGAACTGATATATGGTGTGACATAGTAGAGATATATGGTGTGGCAGTATGTTATTATTTTTTTTCAGCAAGGAGCAAAAACAATAAACAACAACAAAAATCTATAAACGCTGCTTCGAACAACAACAAAAAAAGAAAGGAACGAAAGGTCAGAAGAGAGTGCTCAAATCGGTGTTATCTTACTTGCATGGTGCTGTGGCTGGTGTGGTCGGTCAAGTGAGGGGATGTGGTCACCTAATGCTCCTTGGTGGTGTCCTACGTTATATAATGGGTCACGTGATCGGTGTGTCCGGCTTTGTATTATCGTGATGTGGCGAAACGTGTCGTCATTGGGTGGGATGCGTGATGGTGAAACAGCCTTGTGTGTGTGTGTGTGTGTGTGTGTGTGTGTGTCGAACGTTCGCAGTGATAGAATGCTTGGTTCTTATTGCGTCACTTCCGTTTTGCTTCTGTTCTTGTTGTTGTTGTTGGTGGTGGTGGTGGTTATGGGTGGTAGTGGTGATGTAATGAGAGACACTCCATTGCCTGCCAAACACGAAAGCAGAACAAAAACACGAACAAAAAGAAGATGAAAAAGAATAACAAGAACGGGAAGAACAAGAAAATATAGAAAGGGAAGAAAGTGGAAAGACCAGAAAAAAAGAGAAGTCCAAAAGAAGGAGAGTTGGAGAAGGAAAGAAAAAAATATGGAAGAAGGAGCGGGAAAAAAGGAGGAGGAGGAGGAGGAGGAGATGGAGGAAAAGGAAGCCATGTCACACACTATACCACTATTTTCCTGTCTCCCGCCCTCGTATTGCACCACCACCACCACCATCACCACCACCGGCGCCACCATCACCACCCCCACCACCACCACCACCAGCGAGCCTCACAAACCAAGCATTTGACATCAGAAAACTGTGGCTCGGTTCTCTGCGTGGCCTGACGTATCGCATCAAAGTAGCCGAAGACCTTTTTTTTAACGTAAGGTATAATGTGTTTTACCTCCTCCTTTCCACTTAACATACAGGAGCTTAGGCGTAACACACACACACACACACACACACACACACACACACACACACACTATCTACCTTCTCTCCCTCTCCCTATCTCTTTCCTGTTTCCTCCCCTCACTTTCCCCTTCACCTACCTACCTACCTATCTACTTACCTGCCCTCTCTACTTACCTTCCTACTTACAGTCTTTCACCGTATAAGGACAAAAGCAACAAGCAGCTACTACCTTCCTGCCCTAAAAACTAAAGTAAACTCCAACTTCTTACTTCACTAATGGCCCGAGACTTACTTTTTTTTTTTTTACCTTTCTGCGAGGGTCCCCATTAACTGTTTCCAGGGTTGTGTGGTGCGGTTTTCTTCAGCTATCGGTGGCGAGGGAAATAAGTGAGGAAAGGAAGGTAAAGCGTACTGAAGAGAACAGGAAAGGGAGAAAAGAGAAGAGAGAGGGAAGGAGGAAATTGAGAGAGGGGAAGGAATGGAGAAATAGTGGGATGTGAAGAATGAGAGTGAAAGAGAAAACGGAGGAATGACGATAAGAAAACAAAGGTAAAGAGTATTGAAGGGAAGAGGAAGAGGAGAAAGGAGAAGAGGGAGAAAAGGAGGAAAATGAGAGAGATGAAGAAGAGCATGATGGCGGAGGAGGAGGAAGAAGAGGATGGTGAAAGAGTAACGAAGAAGAACAACAAGGAGAAGGAGTTGAGAAGAGGGGGAAAAGGAGAAGAGAGGGAGGAAAGGAAGATAAATAAGATAAGAATGGGGAAGGAAAGATTGAAGGAACAGGAGGAAGAGAAGGATGGTGAAAGAGCAACAAAGAAGAACAACAGGGAGAGGAGGAGTAGAGAAGAGGGAGAAAAGAAAAGGAGAAGTATGAGGGGAGAGAGAGAGAAAGAAAATGATAGTGAAGGAAGAGGAGGGTGAAAGAAAGTGAAAAAGAGTAATGAAGGAAAGACGATAGAGACGGGGAGAAGGAAAAGGAGACGCAGAAAATCATAAGAGAAAAAGGGAGTGGGAAAAAAAAGAAGAAATAAAGTGAGAAATTGGAAGGAAAGGAAATAGAAAAGAAGAGGAAACAAGAGGAGGAAAAGAGGGGAAAAAGGTATCGGAGAGGGGAAAAATGTGGTAATGAAAGGAAGAAAAATAAGGAATGAAGGAAAGGAAGGAAAGAAGAAAAGGAGTGACAGTAACAGAAGAAGAAATGAAGAAGAAAGGGGGAAACGAAGATGATCATAACAACACCAGGAGGAGGAGGAGGAGGAAGAGGAGGAAGAGGAGGAGGAACAAGAGAGGGGAAGGAAAGAAGAGGGGAACGAAACACACCATTAGGGAAACCAATCATCGCTGGACATGCAAACACACACACACACACACACACACACACACACACACACACACACACACACACACACACACTTAGCTTTCTCCGGAGGCTCAAGGGCTGCGCCACAGGTAAACTTCCCTCATTAACGCGCTCACCTGTGGGAAGAAACGTGGGAAATTAGCTGTGGGGGAGAGAGAGAGAGAGAGAGAGAGAGGAAAGATAGAAACAAAGGAAGCCGGAAAAGAGAGAGAAAAAATAAGAAAGGAAAGAAAAAATGAAGTAACGAAGAAGGAAATGAGAGAGAGAGAGAGAGAGAGAGAGAGAGAGAGAGAGAGAGAGAGAGTTAATGAGATTGTAGATGTGGGGTCAATGTGATTTTTCACGGCTATTCGCGCACCACTCATGTAATTATTCACGCTGTTATCGATTCCATCACGCGAATAGGCGGGCAATAAAATATGACAACGGGACGGAGGGAGCTGGGAAATGTCGTTCGGGGGCGTCTTTTCACGGCTTACAAGTTTCCCTGTGTCTTGCTGCGTTACTGTTTTCCCTTTTCTTTCTTTCTTTTCTCCTTTCTTTTTCATTTTAATTCCTTCTGTTTCGTTTTCTCTTTTCTTATTTTTTCTTTCTTGTTTGTTTTCCTTTTCATGTTTTTTTTTTGTGTGTGTGTCTTTCTGCTTTCCTGTTTTTCTTTTATTTTTTTTCATTTTATTATTCCTATTTTTATTAATTTTCTCTTTTCTTTTTTTCTTGTTTGTTTTCTTTTCCTATGCGTCGTCTTTTCATGGTTTCTAAGTTGCCTGTGTCTTTCTGCGTTAGTTTTCCTTTTATTTTTTTTCATTTTTATTCTCTTTCGTTTTCTCTTCTCTTTTTTTATCTCTTATTTGTTTTCTTTTCCTATGCGGCGTTTTTTCACGGCTTTTAAGTTTCCTTGTTTCTTTGTGCGCTATTGTTTTCCTCTTATTTTTGTTTTAATTTTTATTCATTTTTTTCCGTTTTCTCTTTTCCTATTTTTTTCTTGTTTGTTTCATTTTCCTATGCTATGACTTTGTTTCTTTTTTTTCATTCCTCTGCGTTTCTTTTCCTTTTCTTGCTTTCCTTTTTTTCATATTATTACGTTGTTTTCTGTTTCATCTTTTATTTTCGTATCTACATTTCATTTTCCTGTGCTATCAAAACCTTCCTGTATACATCATCCCAGTAACACAAAATCAGGATATATCTATTTCTATTCCTTCCCCTATCTATCCAGTAACACAAAATCAGGTTATATCTATTCCTATTCCTTCCTCTGTTTATTCTCTATTCCTTCTTCTTCCCCCTTCTCCCTTATATTCCTCCTTTCACTCCCTTTATCTTTACCTTTTACCCACCTACGCATCTTTCTAATGACAGACTCATGTTTACCTGCCTCTTTTAAACGCCGATTAGACTGTCATTTTATTCTTTGTACCCTTTTCGTTTTCCTCTCTCCAGCCTTTTTTTACCGGTACACTCTCTAATTCCCCTGCCTTCCGCCCTTTATATACATCTTCCTAATTAATGAGTATGGTGTTTACCTGCGCCCCTTAAATACAGGTAAGATCATCAGTGTCCCTTCCTACCTTTCCCGTTTTTCTCTTTCCAACCTTCCGCCCTATTTCCTTCCACTCTTCCTCTACACACCTACGTCAACCTACACATCTTAATTATATACGCGAAGTCGTGTCTTTCTTCCTAACTTCTTATTTTCACCTTTCATTTAAACACCTGCACCGACCTATACACCTTTAATTAGGCAAAATCGTGTCTACCTTCAGTCTTCTTCTTTCCTTCCTTTCTTTTACCTGTGCCAGCTTACACAGTTTAATTATATACGCAATGCCTTTAGTCTTGTCCTTTCACCCTTCCTAATTACACCTACGCTAACCTACACACACACACTAATTAGGCAAAATCATGTCCACCTTCAGTCTCCCTTCCACCCTTCCTTTATTCACCTGCACCAACCTACACACCTTAATTACGCCAAGTCGTGTCTACACCTGTGCTCCCTCTCTCTCTCTCTCTCTCTCTACCCAGTCCGCGTCGCCGCCAGCGTGAGCCTCGGCCCTTTCCCCGCCGCTCAGCCATGCGTGCCGCGAGTTTGTGGTGGCGGTAATTGTGTTTGATATGTAATGCGCGAGGTGGCTGCGTCCTGACGGCTGAGCGGCGAGCAATTGTGTTGGGAGCGGCGGGCGTGGCGGGCGGGGGGTGTGGCGCGGCCCGGGAGCCTTATCTTAATGAGGCTACTGTTTGCCGCCCGTGCTCTCCCGCGGGGCCTGCTGCGCTTCCGACCTGCTTCCGGGTGTTGGTTTTGGTGGTGGTGGTGGTGTGTTCGGTTAGCGGTGAGTGGTGGTGTCGGTATTGGTGGTGGTGGAGATGCGGTGTTGATAGAGAAGAGGGAGGTAAAGATGCGCTGTGTTGATGGATTGACGGGAAGGGTATGGAAGATTATGCTGTAAATTGAAATGTAGAAAGTATGGCAAATAACTATCTAATTGTTTGTTTCGTTTTTTTATGAGGGGGCTATTTCAGACCGTTCAGCCTCCGTATACTGAGGACTACGTTTAGACCAGGATTAGACCATTGGTTTTGCCGCTAATGAAGACTAGTTGGATGTTCTGTAATGCTGGATTGCGAAAACAACGCTAAACATTTCTGGCCTAATCAAGAACTTTCGGGCTACCAAAACATAACATAACAACTGACAAGATGCCCAAAAATGATTACAATTCTCTTAGACCGTGAAATCTACACTCATGAGGGAAGATAAAAAAAAAGATCCCCAAACACAAGACGACCCGCCACACCTGATCCAACACGTTCTAAATTCCAAGACCGTGACAATGAATCCTTTAACCCAAGAAGTGAGGATGAAGTACTGAGGACTGTGTGGCCCTTCAGAACCGGATCAAATGAACGGGGAGGGGTGTGTGTGTGTGGGTGTGTGTGTGGGTGGGTGGGAGGGGGGGGGGGAAGGAGGTGCCGGTGGTGGGTTCCTCGTGACCAACACAAACCATTAGACAACAAGGGCGGCGGCGAGGTGCTGACGTAAGGCGAAGTACATTGCAATTACCGGCGAGAGGAGCGACAAAGGAGAGTCTCAGCGAGCACAAGGCGGCCGTGGTTCGAACTCCGGCGCCGAGGGAACTTTACGCCGTGAAGGAGTTACGTGATTTTTTTTTTCTTAAGCCAGAGGAAGCAGTCAAGGGCAAATTTAGAAACAACAACATCGGGAAGAAGAAAAAGACGCAAAACTACTCAGCAATTAAGGCGGCCGGGGCTCGAACTGGCGCCGGGGGAACCTTGCGCCTTGAAAGGGTTAGGTGACTTTTTTTTTTTTGGGGGGGGGACCAGAGGAAGACGTCAAGGGCAAATATAAAAAGGAATAGAAAGGAAATGATGATGAAGGCGCGAGAGGAAAGGAAAAAGACAAGGAGGAGGAGGAGGAAGAGAAAAAGGGAAGAAAATGTGGAAAGGAAGCAAAAGAGGAGGAAGAAGAGGAAGAGGAAGAGTTATCATAAAAAAGAGTGGTTGGCTGCATGTTCCCTCAGATTACACTACAAGAACTCAAATTCATCACCTCTTCCTTTCGATATGTTAGTCAAACGTCTTATAAACTCGTATATTATATCAAACGTTCTCATGCATGGCTAGCGTTCTTGCATTTCCTCCTTCCCTCTCTCCTCGCGCCATGTCGTTCGTTGGTCCTCGAGGTAAGAGCAGGTAAGGCTGGGGGGGTGGGGGTGGCGGTGAGAACCAGGAGAGGGTACGGAGAGGGAGGGAGAAGGCAAAGGGGGAGGTAAGAAGAGGGTCAGGGAGGAAAGGGAGAGGGAGAGGGCAGGGCAGGATCATCCCTTCATTGTGCGGGTCGGTGAGAGGTTTGTGTGCATCGTCATTAGGTGCATTTAGCGAGGAGGAGGACGAGAAGGAGGAGGAGGAGGAGGAGGAGGAGGGATTAAATGGTGGTATGAGGTTGATTGCTGGGTCTTGCCGTCTCGTCAGGCTGGCTCTCTCTCTCTCTCTCTCTCTCTCTCTCTCTCTCTCTCTCTCTCTCTCTCTCTCACACACACACACACACACACACACACAAGAGGATTGACTGTTTTCCTCCGCGACACTGACAAATACACGGTGCAAACTGTTTATTTCCTTGTTTATCTTTGCTCCGTGGAAGACTGAAAAGAAAACAAAGAAAAAAAGAAGGAAAAAACGGCCCGAGCATTGAGAGGCGTAAGCGCGGGGCGGCGCAGCCCAGAAGCGCCTCTTGGCGCCCCGCCCCACGGCCCGCGCCTCGACCCCGCGCCGCCGCCGCCGCCTCTCCGTCTTGCTAAATCGAATGATGGCAACTAATTTGTTATATTGTTAGGTCAGTCAATTAAATGGTTTCCGGCAGCCTTTGTTTACGGCAACACCGGCCAGCAGGTAACACGGGCCGCGGGGGCAGGTGTGGCGTGTTGTGGCGGCACGGCGTGCAGGGCGGCCAGGGAGGAGGCGGCCCAGCGCGGGTCAGGCGGCGGTGCGCGCGGAAGGTTTACTCAGAAGGTTGATTCAAAGCTTCTCCGAGCCGTTCCGATGCTTGCTTCCAACCACCGTGATGGAAGTGCATATCCTCCACTTAACAGCCCACAAATTAGAGAATGTCTGAATGAGACTCCCGAAGATGTGTTTCCTTGCACCTGACGGTCTTGGAGACACGAAAATATCATCGCCGGAGGGGAGCGAGAGATGATGAGGATTACTGCTTCAGTTGAGCTTCAGATGAAGAAGTCGAGCAAGTCTCACAGTCACACACATCCTCTGAGCCCGACAGTCAGTCTTGGCTGAGCTGCGGAGGAGGAGCGTTCTGTTATTGTGTTACATGGGCGAAGTGTTTCTTGTTAAGCATTGATTTCACTGTTGATAATGTATACGTTTAGTAAGGCAGCACGCCATTTCATTTCTTTCACGCTTGCCTGAGGACTACGCATTCACGATTCTATTCCGGCGAAACATGAATAAGCCAAGTCATCGGTGAGTGGCGGCCTCCACCATCAAGGGTGGCCGCCATGCATGAGGCCCCCCGCCCACGCCGCGCACCTGCTTTGACTGGTCACCTGTGGATCAAGAAACAACGATGTGTATCCAGGTAAATTTAGAATTATTGTTTTATACTGAAAAAACTAACAAAAAAAACTTGTTGGAAGCTGCCATGGCAGTCTGGTCTGACTACAATACCCTCTTTCCCGCTACGATATGCAGTACACTATACATACCACGCCATTGTTTGTTATGGCGCCCGTGTTTGCTGGGGTGTATCTAACGCGGCGAGCGTTTACTAATTACTCAACTTTAACTTCTGCCTTGTTCCCGTCTTGTATCACTTCATACTACGACCTCCTTCCACCATTCTTCTGTCAGCCAGCAGCAATGGGAAGGTGTGTAAGGAGAATGGGAGGGGTGCGTTAGGGGTGGAAAGGAGGGATATGTAGTGTGTGAAGGGAGGAAGAAAGAGGAGGAGGTAGATCATGTGGATGGGTGAATAGAATCATAGTAGTAGCATCATCATCAGCAGCAGCCGTAACTCACATCACTCGTATGCACCCAGCCTCAGAGGAACCAATTTCTTTAGATCTTGAGAGGAACCAGTCTTATTATTTTTTTCTTCCGCTCCTTAACGCGCAGCCAATGAGTCGCGGCCCATTTTGGCGGGTAAGTGAGCGATAAGACGCCGCTCTGGCCGCGAGGGTCCGACTGCCTGCCCAGGAGCCACACCCCCGCCGCGCCCTTATACGCCGAGACCCGCTGAGATCCCGCCGTGATAGGCCCTTATGGAGTGTCTTGGGAGGGGGATTGAGGATGAAGGTGTGTTGGAAGGGGGGATGAGATGGAGGGGGATGAGGGTGAGAAGGTGTGCGTTAGGGTTGGAAAGGAGGGGTGTGCAGTATGATGGGTGAGTGTCGGGGTGATGGTGTGTGGAGGGGTGAAAGAAGGGGTGTACTACGTGTGGGGTTGGGATGGAAGGAGAGAAGAGGTAGTATATGTGTGTGTGTGTGGGGGGGGGGGGGGAGGTGGAGGTAAGAGAGTTAAAGCTGTGCAGTAAAGGAGTGTGTGTGTGTGTGTGTGTGTGTGTGTGTGTGTGTGTGTAGATAGGTACACACACACACACACACACACACACACACACACACACAAGATTAACCTTCCATTCTCTTCCCATTCATCCCTTTCCTCCCCATCCATCTTCTGCCCTTCCCTTTCTTTTTACTTCTTGTCATGCCTATCCCCCTCTTCTCCCTCCCATTCATATCCTTCCCTTCCCTCCCCTTCCTTCTCATCTATCCAGTCCCTTCCCTTCCCCTCTCCTCCCCTCCCCTTCCTTCTCATCTATCCAATCCCTTCCCTTCCCCTCTCCTCCCCTCGTCTTCCCTTCTCATCTATCCTTTCCCTTTCCCTCTCCTTCCCTTCCCTTTCCTCTCTTCCCTTCCTTCCCTTATTTCTCATCCTTTCCTTCCCTTCTCATATTTCCCTTCTCTTCCCCTCTCCTTTCCTTCTCTTCCCCTCTCCTTCCCTTCTCTTTCCTCGCCTTCCCATCCTTCTGCTTTCCTTCCCTTCCCTACCCTCGCCTCATCCTTTTGCTTCCCATTCCTCTCCTTTTCCTTTCCTCCCCTCTCCTTCTCACCCCTTCCTTTCCCTTCCCTCCCGTCCCTCGCCTCAGGATTATCTTAATTTAAAAAAGCTTCCATATTCACGAAGATTTATTGGCCCCAGAAAGTCGAGTGAGTCTCTCTTAGAATTCTTTTCAGGCCACAAGTCTCTCCCCCTTCCTGCCCTCCTTTCCCTCATTCCTCCCTTCCCCTCATCTCCATCCCCCATCCTTCCCTTCCCCTCCCCCTTCCCTTAGGCACTCCACCGAGACACTCAAGCAGCACCATCACCGACACAATTCACCATCATCAACATCAACATCACCACCATCATCATCACCACAATCGCCGACCAAAATGACTGACACCTACGGAATTATACGCACCACTAACACCACTAACACCACCAGCCAAAGTAGACACTATTACCAAAAGAAGTCACCACCACCACTCACCACGACCTCTACTACTACTACTACAACTACTACTATTACGACCATCTCCATTTCCACCACCACCACCAAAAAATAACAATAACAACAGCAAAACAATAACTACCCCCAAACAAACAACAACACTAATACTAATAAGACGTTAAATTGAAACCACAAACGCGGTGTTAATCATTGCGTGTCTAAAGAACAGAATCAGAAACCACAAAGAGTCACAGAGATCGCCAAGTAACAGCGGAGAAGAAGGAGGAGGAGGAGGAAGAGGAGGAGGAAGCGGCAGCGGCGGCGGGAGAGAGGTAATGACATCAATCAGTGGCAAGAGAAGGAGGAGAAGGAGGAGGAAGAGGAAGAAGATGGAGGAGGGAAAGGGAAGAGAGAAAGAAGGCAACGGGTCGACCTCCTATACTCCTCCTTCCTCTCCTCCTCCTCCTCCTCCTCCTCCTCCTCCTCCTCCTCCTCGCCACAATTGCAGGGTCCACGTCCTCGCTCCTCCTGTTACCGAGTTCGGGCCATAAGAACTTCTCATTTCCGCCGCGGCTGATCATCTCCCACGCCGCCCGCTGATAACGCATCTTTTTACGGGCGGAGGCTGCGGGGATGGCGAGGGGAGGGGAAGGGGGGAGAGAGAAGGGAGGGAGGGAGCAACGGAGGAGGGTGTAGAGATGGTAAAGGAGAGGGAGGGAATGCGTATAAGGGAAGGGAGAGGAAGGGGAGGGTTGAGTGAAGGAATGGTAAAGAAAGAAGGGAAAGGAAGATGGGAGGGTAAGGAAGGGAAGATTACAAAGGAAGAGAGAAGGAAAAACGCAAGGAAGGGACGATGATGAGTGGAGTGTAGAAATGGGAGAGAAGGGAAGGAAGAAAGATGGAGACTTGGAAGGAGGGGGATGAGAAAGGAATAAGGGAGAAGGAAAGGGGAAGAAGGAAGAGAAAGAAGTCTGGGAAAGGAGGGATGAGGGGAGAATACGGGGAAGATGACAGAGGAAAGGAGAAATGGAAGGAGGGGGATGAGAAAGGAATGAAGCAAAGGTAAGAGAGAAGGAAAGGGGAGAAGGAAGAGAAAGAAGTCTGGGAAAGGAAGAATGAGGGGAGAATACGGGGAACTTAAGAGGATGAATGAGGAAAGGAGAAATGGAAGGAAGCTGGGAGATGAGAAAGGAATGAAGCAAAGGTATAAGGGAAAGGGAAAGGGGAGAAGGAAGAGAAAGAAGTCTGGGAAAGGAGGGATGAGGGGAGAATAGGGGGAACGTAAGAGCATGCGTGAGGAAAGGAGATGTGGAAGATGGGAGATGAGGGTAGAAGATGACGGAAGGAAGAGGGAGATAAAGGGACCGGGAAGGGGGGGGGGGAGGCAAGACGACCAAGTGAGGGGGAGACAATTTCCTTCCAATTATCAGTCATAAAAAAAATATAACGACAAAAAAATATATATAAAGAACAAAAGCTATATATTAGGCCATTTCTCTTTAGCTGCAAGTAGTAACAAATTTCATTACAAGCTTATTCCCAACAGATCCATACCATAGTAACGACCGCAGAGGCATCAGAGGAGGAAGAGAAGGAGGAGGAGGAGGAGGAGGAGGAGGAGGAGGAAGAAGAAGAAGAGGAGGAGGAGGAGGAAGACGACCACGACCCTCCTTGACCCTTCCTTCATATATAGACAACTTCGATCTTCAGTCTATAAAAATCTCGGTAAGGTGTGTGTGTGTGTGTGTGTGTGTGTGTGTGTGTGTGTGTGTGTGTGTGTGTGTGTGTGTGCCACACACACACACACACACACACACACACACACACACACACACACACGCACAGTCTCTCGCCGTATAGCATGACACATGATACATCGTTGGGGATATTACGTGTCGCCGGAGATGCTTTGGTACTGTCGTTGCTGCTCCTTTGTCAGTAGTAGTAGTAGTAGTAGTAGTAGTAGTAGTAGTAGTAGCAGCATGAAAGCGCGTATAATTTCGTTTCACTAATGATATTTTGGTTCCTTCGTTAACATCAGAACATAAGAGTGGACGGAGGGTAGCAAGGAGAGGCTTTGTAGAAGGGCGAAGTCTGCGTTAGGGTCGCGTGTACATAAACTACAAAAGGAAAGGGAAAAAGACTTCGCCGACGCTGCCATTCTCTCGGAAGAACAGCTGATCCAATACTCACTCCAGTCCACAGTCAGAGAGGGAGGGAGGGAGGGAGGGAGAGAGCGCACCACACACACACGAGCTGGAACCCTGGAAGGCGGTGGTCTCAGAGTGGCTGGGGACGAGACCTCTAGTAGTGCCTCTTTCCCCTTCAGACTTTAAGAGGAAGAATACGAAAGATTTTTAACCTCGTGATTCGTGCATTATACTCGCCTTCACTCACCCCTTCAACGCTCTTTACGCTACCGACATTCTAACATGAATAAGCAAGCAAACAAGCGAATGCAATGGAGTTAACGTGAATATCAATAAACAGTTCGCTTGGTACAATACACTCGGTGGCTTTCGCTCGGTTGGCTGGATCCCGTTCTCTTCTAGTTCACTCCCTTCCCACTGATCCGTGACTTGTGATGCTTTTAAGTGGAGGAACGACTAAGGAATCACTGAATGTTTCATAGCGTCAGGTGGAGGAAGCAGGTGGAGCGGGGATGGTGGCGTGGAGGGTGGAGGTGCTTACTGACTGACTGGGTGGGTGACTGGCTCTATGATTCCCTGCAGTCATTAGCGATCCTGCATGTAAATCTTATGCGCCACGTCGTCAGGAGGAGCAAGGAGTGTTGGGGGTGGCGGTGCGTGCATGGCGGTGGCGCGTGGAGACCTTTGCTTGGCTTGCTTGCTTCTCCTATAATTCCTTCCCCTTCTGTCTCTCTCCGGCATATGACCACAGATGTTGCGCCGACTAAACGAAACTTTCCAACTTTTGCTTGCTGGCTTAATGTAATGGTTCAGTGCTCTTGTTGTTGATGCTTCGTGTAAATCAGAGATAAGTTAAGCCGTGGCAAGATTCAATAAAGGTGTGTGTGTATGTGTGTTTGTATGTGTTTAAATGGACTTATAACACCACGCGCACAGGGAATCGTTATCGGGTCTTAGCGTAAATCAAAGCTATTCAAACATTCAGTCAAAGTGTAAGTGTGGTTTGACGTAAGTGTGGGTTGTCGTAAGTGCGGGTTGTCGTAAGTGCGTTGAGTGTACCCTTGCCGCCACACCCACTACAAGGATACACAGGGAAACAAATGGTCTTGTAAGAGATTCACGTCAGCCAGTTTTTTTTTTTTTTTTTTTTTTTTTTTTACAGCAAAGGAGACAGTTCAAGGGCATAAAAAAAGAAAATAATAATGAAAAAAAAAAAAAGCCCGCTAGTCACTGTTCCTAAAAAGAGTACAGAGGAGTGGCCGAAAGAGGTCAATTTCGGGCTGTATTTGAAGACCTATTATTATTATTTGTCCCTTCCAGTCGTATAACTATAAATAAAATAACAACCTCTTTCAAAGCGCTATAATCTCCTCTCACATCCTTTTATCGTATTACCAAACATCTTGACTCCAGTTGATCGAGAGTGGATGCGTCTTGAAAACTACAGTCCACTCCCTCACTAACTTCTCTTGAATCTCTTCGAACTAACCATCGGCTTGCCACGCATCTAAGTCTTGAACAGTATCGCGTGGGTGTGTATTTGAACCTTATAGCCTCCCTTCGAAACTTATAACCGTACTTGACTCCCACGATCCTGGTCAGTTTTATGCTGTATATATGTCTCTGGTGTTAGGCGAATCTTCTTCACACCCATATAACAGCTCTTCCCTTCCCCTCCTACCCTCTCTCCCTCCCTCGGTCATGCCCTCCACGCGTCATGCCTAGCCAGCCTTTGCATCATGACGTGGCCTCCCCAAACACCGCCGTGACAGGAGACTCAATTTATCCAACTTGTCTTAAATTTGCCCTCGTCTCAACGGTCTCTGGCTTCTTAACACGTGACAGAGCTCCTAATTTACACAACTTGTCTTGAATGTTTCCGGGTCAACAATATCCGTCTTCTCAACCATGACGGAACATCCAATTTAAAGAACTCTCCCGTATTTTTCCTCCTCTTAACTGCCCCAAGTATTTCGATTTCTCAACCCTCAGCTCCCTTATCGCCACCCTTATCTCCACATTCGTCTCCCTCATCTCCACTCTTCTCACCCTTATCTCCCTTATCTCCACCCTCGTTTTCCTCATCTCCACCCTTATCTCCCTCATCTTCACCCTCATCACCCTTATCTTCCTCATTTTCGCCCTCATCTCCACCCTCGACAGTCACCTTCTTCACCGTTGTTTCCTCGTATTATTCCCTCATAACACAGCGAAGTTTACCCTTATGCCGCGGCTCAGAAGTATAAGCGAAAGAAAAACGCATACCGGCTCCACACGCTGCATTTAATAACCGTGCTCCCAGGAACGTTAATTGTCTACATCTTGGAAATTATGGGTTTGGTTGTATATAGTTATCTTTATCACATGGAGAGGGCACGGAGAGGCATGACAGGCGGGTTGGAACTCTCACTTATCACTTATATTGCACCTCGTTGAACTGTTAGGAAGCTGTGTTGGGCTTTCTTGAATAGGATGAGAGGAAAGAAGAAGAAAGGGGAGAGGAGAGGAAAGGAGAGAAGAGAAAGGGAAAGGCTGTTTAGGACTTTGGGTCAAGGAAATGATGTACGTAGGTCCGGGAAATGCTTCGTAGGACTTTTTTTTTGGGGGGGGCTTAGGGAAAGATTGCAATGTGTTTGAGGGACTCGCTTGGTTGTAAGGAGTTCCTGCGTTTAGGATTCTTGGTTAGGATGCGCCATTGCCTCCTCCTGAGCGATGCACCGTGGCTTATTAACTGTTGTGACGAGAGGTGAAGGACAGAGCTCGCGGGAATGAGTGTGCGCTCTCTCTCTCTCTCTCTCTCTCTCTCTCTCTCTCTCTCTCTCTCTCACCGCATAATCCCACCGTTCCTCCGGTTCGCTTTTTATCAGTGGGACGCACGCTATGCTAATGGTCCGGCCAGCGAGCGTCCCGGCGGCGGCCCAGCTCTGACGGCGGAGGGTAGGTGGGAGTATGGTCTGGGGGGGTCGGGGTTGGAGGGGGGCTGTATAGGGTGACTCGTCGTGGTTCAGGTGTGTAGGTATCCAGGTGACACACACACACACACACACACACACACACACACACACACACACACACACACACACACACGAGAGGAGACACAGACAGACAGACGGGCGGGCGGGGGGAGTGTGGGAAAAAGGGAGGTGGATGTGGGAGTCCGGGAAAGGGCAAGCGGAGGGAGAAGAGAAAGGGAAGAGAGGAGAGGAGAAAGGGAGGAAAGGAGAGGAGAGGAAAGGGACGAGAGGAGAGGAAGGAAAAGAAGAGAGGAGAGAAGAGGAAAAGAGAGGAGAGAAAGGGATTACAGGAAAGGAGAGAAGATAAGGAAATGCATGGGAAGAGAGAAGGTAAGGAGAGAGAAGGGAAAGGAGAGAGAGGAGAGAGAGAGAGAGAGAGAGAGAGAGAGAGAGAGAGAGAGAGAGGAGAGGAAAGGGAATGAGGGGTAAAGAGAAAGGAATGAGAGGAGAGGAAAGGAAAAGAAGAGAGGAAAAGAGAGAAGAAAAAGGGATTAGAGGAAAGCAGAGAAGATAAAGAAATGCATGGGAGGAGAGGATGTAAGGAGTAAGGAAAGGAGAGAGGAGAGGAAAGGAAAGAAGAGTAGAGATAAGGAGAAGAGAAAGGGAGAGGAGAGGAGAGGAGCGTGCATCAGTAACACTCCGCTAAATGCTCCTCTTTTCCGTTCACTACGAAATGGGAGAGTGACACGCAGCACTGGGCCGCTCGTTCACTTCCGTTCCTCTCTCTCACCATCACCTCTTACATACCCTATCCCTCTCTCCCTCCCTCTCTTTCCCTCAATCCTCGATCTCTCTCCCTTGCACACCTTTTCCTTCCTTTCTAGTTTTCTCCTCCATGCACCCCTCCCAAATTTATCTCTCTCCCTCATCTCCTATATTCGTTTCCCTCCATCCTTATTATGTCCCTCTACCATTCCTTTTCTTCCTCTCTACTTCACTTCTCCCATACCTCTCTCTTCCTCTCTTCTCCCTTTCCTTCTCTCCATTTTCTTCCTCCCTTCTTTCCTCACATCGTATATCTCCCTCCCTTCTTTCTTTCCTCACATATCTATTTCCCTATCTCCCTTCTCCCTTTTCCCTCTCTCTTCATACATCCCTCATCTCCCTCCTCCCCCTCTCCCTTACCACTGCATCCCTCCCTCCCTCCCTTTCTCTTTCTCTCCCCCCGATCTACTACCCTCCCTTCCTTCCCTCCCCTCCCTCACTTCCACCCTGTAATCATACCATAACATCGCCCACTCTCTCCCTCCCTCCGTCTTCCTCCCTCCCTCTCTCCCTTTCTCCCTCCAGCGTCGGCCTTGGTGGTGGTGGTGGTGGTGGTGGCAAGCATTTCATTCAAGGCCAAATCAAGTTATTATTGGTATTTTAATGGGAGGGTGTTTGTGTGTGCGTGTGTTTGTGTGCATGTGAAGAGGTTTGTGCATGCCATCATCTGCTGCCGCCTCTTCGCCACCACCACCATCACCACCTGCCTCTCCCACCACGAAAAAATCCTCCCACCACCACCAAAAGTCGCAAGTCACTCCTCTCTGACTTACGGCAATCAAAGAGGGAATAGAGCGACTTATTTTTCTTTCATTTCCCCGCCAGCACCTTCCTTTCCTTCTCTCTCTCTCTCTCTCTCTCTCTCTCTCTCTCTCTCTCTCTCTCTCTCTCTCTCTCTCTCTGTTGTTAATCCACCGCCATCTCTCACTCTCTCTTTCTCTTTCTTTCTCTGGATTAAGTGCAAATACCAATCAAGAGTTGCTCCCCGCCACAAGAGTGAAACATGACTTATACCAAAGGCCTGTCATTTAGCGATATTATCCTCGACCAGAAGGGGAGGGAGGGAGAGGGTGGGGGCGTAGCGGAGTCCCACACACCTTCACACCTCACCACACCTGGCTGCTCCTTTACACACCTGTCCCCGCTCTCACCTCCCCCAACACTCATGGTTTATTTCAAGTTTAAAAGGCTTATGTACTGACTCATTCGGTCTTGATCTATGTATACGAAACACTTACGAATTTGTCTTTATATAGTGAGAAAAAAAATAAGACCAGGTATAGGAACAGACCAGGTAGGAAGAACACACACACACACACACACACACACACATACCATTGTCGCATACCTCCTTAAAGCGTGCATACATCGTTCTCGCATTTAAAGGGAAATATTGCAACCTTATTTCACTTGCAAATTCAGGATGAAGGGCGGAGGGGAGAGAGGGAGGGACAAGGACGGACGGACGTAAGGGAGGGTGGAAGCAGTGAATTAAGGGAGGCCAGGGAGGTATATAGTGTGTTGATGAGGTGAATTTTGTGTTTTGAAGGGGAAGTTGGGGAGGAGAGAGGGAGGTTGGGGAAGAATTGGAGAGGTAAGGTTAATTTGGGAACAGCTGGGGAGAGTGAGTGAGATTCAGGAGGGTGATGGAGGCTTATAAGAAGTAGCAGGGGAGGTTGGGCAAGAACTGGGGAGGTGTGAGATAGGTTGGGAAGGAACGTGGAAGAGTGGGGAGAAGCGAGGGAGGCTGGGGAAGGAGGGAGGGAAGTTAGGAAGAAGCGGGAAGGAGCGAGGAAGAGTGAGGAGAACATGGTTAGCTTCAAGAGGGGTTTACTGAGGGCACAGAGTTCTAATATTAAAGATTTCATTGGTCCTCTGCTTCTTTTTTTGGGGGGTGGGCGGCCGTATATATACACAATGCTAAGCCGCAGGACCCCCAAATCCGGCCGTAAGGGGAAGGGACTTAGGGATTTTGTTATACTTTATGGAAGGTAATGAAGGTATGCATATAGAAATTAAGTATACCTATAAATTAATACATAAGGATACACTTGAAGTAATACAAATGAATATATAGTGTTTGGAGAGGCTGATATAATGAATTTGAAGGGGCGGGGGTACTATGAGAGAGAGAGAGAGAGAGAGAGAGATTAGGCTCCACATAATATTAGGGATTACTGGAAGGGAAGGTGGCCGAGGCTTAGGACGGGAAGAAGGTGAACGGACTCCTAAAATTTGGCTACTGTCACCACCACCATCACCACCACCACCATCATCACCATCATTCCACCACCACAACAAAAACAAACCTAACCCCTTACCACCAACGCCACCACCTTCATCACCACCACCACCACCACAACTCTCCTACTACAACAAGGTCACGTTTGTATGGTGATGATGGTGATGACGACGGGATGTATAGATAGTGATGAACGGGTTTGTGTTGGGAAGAAAAGGGTATATGATTTTTACTTTTTTTTTTTGTTTGTTTTTAGGCACCATCATTGTGTTCTTGAAGACTATGTATATACCATTCTGCTGTGTTATTTGCTGTTGCTGAAGTGTTTCTATTGCCAAGTCATTCATTCATTGCTGTGTGGGGGTGATGGAGGGGGCGCTTGCATAGAGGGGAGATAGTATAGGCATGATTTCCTTGTTGTATTTTGTTATTGTAATTTATTGTTATATTGCAAACTGTTATTCTTCCTTCGGCACACGCGTCATTTTAACTATAGCCGCGTCTTCCCGTTCTTTTTTTTTTCTTTTTTTTTTTTTTACAGCAGAGACAGTTCAAGGGCGTAAAAAAAAGAAAACAATAATAAAAAAAGCCCGCTACTTATTTACTCCTTGTCTTTCTCGCTCCTTCCTCTTACATCTTCCTTCCTCTTACATCTTCCTTTCTCTTGCTTATTCCTTCCCATTCCTCTCCTTCGCTTCTTCCTCTGCCATCGTCCCCTCTCTTCCTTGCTTCTTGTCACCTCCCTCTTTCTTCTCCCTCGCTTCCTCCTCTTCCATCTTCCATTCTCTCGCTCCTTTCCTGTTTCCCTCGTTCCTCTCTTCTCTACTTCCTCTTCCATCTTCCTTTCCCTCGCTCCTTCCTCCTCCTCCATCTTCCTCTCTCGCACCTCAACATCTCTTTGTCAACCCAACACCGGACACTTTACATTCCGAGGAAAGTGGTTGTCCTGTGTGTGTGTGTGTGTGTGTGTGTGTGTGTGTGTGTGTGTGTGTGTGTGTGTGTGTGTGTGTGTCGGGTTGCCTTGTCGGGTTTTTTTTTTTGCAATATTTGAAATACTTGTGCAGCTTTACAATCGGATAACATCGGCGACTCCCGCGCTTCCCTCGCCGCAGCCTGCCTCTCCATCTCCCCGTCCCCCCCCTCCTCCTCCTTCCCGCGGTGACATACTCTCGTAGTCGGCAAAAAACAGTTCCCAGAGCCTTGGCCGGGCAGAGTCGCGGCGGGGACGTGGAAGGACGTGACGGGCGCGACAAACTTGCTGTAACAGGCCGCTCTTTGAAAGCCAATTAGCACACGTTAATGGGATGGAGAGGGTCCCCTTAATGAAGGCGGGGATGCCAGCTTGTAGCAGAATGCTCGTTTTCTGTGTATTAAAGTCGGGTTACACACACGTGGCGTCGCTGCCTCGCACTCTTCCGGGTCATCCTGCTGCCCGGCGCCGCTCAGCCCCGCCGCAGCACCCTGGCACAGTGCTGCTGTGTGCTGGCCCTGCTGCAGCCCCCCCTCCCTCCCTCCCGCCTGCCTCCACCAGGGAAGTTTAAAGTTCCGAAAGTGTGGCGCGAGACTTGGCAACGCGGGCTCGCGAATCGATAGGCGGCACTACTAGAAATAACACGTACGCGATCCGTACTCCTCCTACGTCACGTTGACGTCACGGAGCTTGTTGCCACAACGTCTGGCTTATCTCCTGCCACAGGTGAGCGGCGTGACGTCACGAGGCTCCTCCCAGGGCGGGGCCTCACCCACCCTCGGCGGCAGCGTGACCGCCCGGCCGCCGCCTCCACGCCAAGACGAGGAAACAAAAATGTGACTATTGACGCGCGGGGCGGCCCAGCGTGCGTGGCGGGGCGCCCTGCCTTCATTATGGAGGCGGTGCAACCCAAGGGCCAAGGGCACTCCACTACCCCTCCCCCCATCCCTGACCCCCCCTTACCCCCAGCGTGGTGCATCGCCACCGCCTCGGCCCGCCAGCAGCCTTCCTCACCTTGCCTCCCACCCCCTCCTCCCCGACGGAATGAATGGCCAGGGAAGAATGGAGGGAGGGGGGGAGGGAAGGGTTGGGTGCGAAGCCAGATGTGCAACGCAAGGAAGCTGTCAACACCCACCCACAGGCGCTCCTCACCCCCACTACCCCAACCCCAACCACCACCTGCCCTCACCCCACCCCCCACCCAGGCCGCGGCACCTTCACTGATATGCTTGTGTGTGTGTGTGTGTGTGTGTGTGTGTGTGTGTGTGTGTGTGTGTGTTTATCATAATCACTAGTGGTAGCAGCAGCGATAGTTGTAACTTCTTATTTAATCTTATCTGTTGAAGTGGTTATAAGAGAGAGAGAGAGAGAGAGAGAGAGAGAGAGAGAGAGAGAGAGAGAGAGAGAAAATCGTGAGTATCTTGCATAATACATAACGAGTATTTTTCTTCGTGTTATTTCAGTGAAGTTTCGCCGCTTCTCTTTCATCATCCTTTAGTTCTTCCTCAACTTCTCTTTTTGATCAACATTTATCTCCCTCCCTTCCTTCCTTCTGTTTTTCTCCTCCCGCTCTTCTTTCTCTCCCTTTCTCATCCATGTGTCAACTCAACTTTCTCCAGTCGTCTAAAAATTCTCTTGTAGGCCTATAGATTTTTTTTTTGGGGGGGGGTTCATTTGATCTCTTTTGATGTTAATTATTCTCTTTTCTAATTATACCCCCCCCCCCATCTCTCTCTCTCTCTCTCTCTCTCTCTCTCTCTCTCTCTCTCTCTCTCTCTCTCTCTCTCCACTCACCCTCTTTCCACTCCTCCCTCCTCCTCCTCCTCCTCCTCCTCCTCCTCCTCCTCCTCCCCCCCCAGGGATGGAGGGGTTGCCGGTAACATGAATATTCACCATCATCGTGCACTATAGGTCGATAGACTCCTTCCTTCGGCCTCTCCTCCTCCTCCTCTTCTTCCTTTCCTTGTTTTCTTCCGGTTTCTTTTTCTCCAGTTTTCTTCTTCCTTCTCATGTTTCCCTGATTCTTTTCTCCCCGCTTGTTTTCTTCCTAATCCTTGTTTTTTCTTCTCTCCATCTTCTCCTCTTCCTCCTCTTCCTAGCTCTTGGTTTTCCCTCCCTTTTTTCCTCTTGTTTTCTTTCTTCTCCAGTTTTTCTTCTTCATTTTCTCCTCCTCCTCTTGTTTTTCTCCACCCTTTCCTAGTTTTGTTTTTCTCCTCCTCCTCCACATCCTTCCACTCTTGTCTTTTTTCTTCTTTTCGTTCACTCTTTTCCTTCCTCCATTTCTCTTTTTTTATTTTCTTCTTCCTTCCTCCTAATCTTCTTGTTTTTCTCCTCCCCTTCTTCCTTTTGTTTTTCTCCTCCACCTCCTTCCACTCTTGTTTTTCTTCTCCTCCATTCCTCTTTTTTTTTATTCTTCCTTCCTACTCCTCCTGTTTTCCTTCTTTTCCGCCTCTTTCTCTCTTTGTTTTCTTCTTCTCTTTGTTCTCACTTTTCATTCCTCTTCCTCTCCTCCTCCTCCTCCTCCTCATCATCATCATCATCTTTTTAACTCTTCTTTTACTTGTTTATCCTGTTATCTTGTCTTTTTTTCTTCCTCCTCCTCCTCTTTCTCTTCTCTCCTATTACCTTTAACCTTTCCTCCTCCTCCTCCTCCTCCTCCTTTCCTGTAAGCATCTTTTTATCTTTCCTTCCTCCTCCTCCTCCTCCTCTTCCTCTTACCCTCACCACTCATTTCTTTCTCATGTTACCCGCTATGTCCTTTTTTTCTTTCTCCCTTCCCCTCCTCCCCCTCTCCCCTCACCTGCTTAGGCCAGACGTTTCCTTCTTTTCTTTATTTATTTCATTTTCTCCCTTTAACTGTGCTCTCCCTTGTTCCCAGACCTCTTCCCCCTCTCTCTCTCTCTCTCTCTCTCTTGTAGGAGCCGGGAGGTTATTCTGTTCAGGTCCACAAAAATATTACAAATGATATCTTCTACGCCAACAATGTAACTTATATAGTGTGTGCTTTGTGTTGGGAGGAGGAGGCGGAGGAGGAGGTGAGAAGGGAGATGAGAGAGGGTCGGAAAGGGGGGGAGAGAGAGAGAGAGAGAGAGAGAGAGAGAGAGAGAGACTGTGTGGATGAGAAATGAAGTAACTAACGGAAAGACTAATTAGAGAGAGAGAGAGAGAGAGAGAGAGAGAGAGAGAGAGAGAGAGAGAGAGAGAGAGAGAGAGAGAGAGAGAGAGAGAGAGAGAGAGAGAGAGAGAGAGAGAGAGAGAGAGAGAGAGAGAGAATGAGATGATAAAAAAAAAAGATGATGTTAGAAGAGGAGGAGGAAGAGGCAAAAGTGGATGAGGAAGAAAGGTTAGAGGGTGCAAGAGGAGGAGGAGGAGGAGGAGGAGGAGGAGGCCCTGAGGCTCACTGAGAGGGTCGTGCACCTCCTCCAAAACACGACCCTGGCCACGACCTTTGAACTACCCCTCTCCCCCCCTCCCCTTTACCTTTACCTGAGCCCACACACGCACATACATATACACACACATCTGGCACCACACCTGTACACGGAGGAGAGGGGGAGGAAGGGAGAAGGGAGGGAAGGGAGGGAAGAAGGGAGGAGGAAGTTAGGAATGAATGAGGAGGAGGAAGTAGAGATAAAAAAAAAAAAGAGATGCTGTGTGCTGTGTAGGAAAGGAAGAGGAGGAAGAGAACGAGGAAGAGGAAAGGTTAAAAGTAATAGGAAAGAAGAGAAAGAAGAGGAAGTAGAAAAAAAAGGCTGAAGGTAACTGGAAAATCAAGAAAAAGGAAGAATTTAAAAGATGATGATGAGGAGGAGGAGGAGAGCAAAAGGAATGGAAAGGATGAAGGAGAAGAGAAGAAGAAAACGATAGTGGAAAGAGGTGGAAAAGGAGGAAGGGGAAAGAGAGGGAGGGAGAAACGAGATGAGGCAAAGTAGAGAAAGAGAGGGAGGTAGAAAAGGAGAAAGTGAGGGAAGAAAAGAGAAAGAAAGGAAGGAAAGGAGGAAGAAAAAAAGTGAAGGGGGTGAGAAATGGAGGAAGGTGAGAGAAAGAGAAGGAAAAGGAAAGAGAGGAATAGAGGAATGAATCTGGAGAAGGAGAAGGAAGGAAAGAAAAAGGCAGCGGAGGAAGGGAGGAAAGAGGGAAGAATAGAGAGAGAAAAAAAGATGAAAAGCAAGGAAAAGGAGGAGGAGGAGGAGGAGGAAGAGAGAACAAAAAAATAAGAATAGGGAAGAACAGAACTGATAAAAAAAATGAGTGATGGAAGGAGGAAAAAAAAGAATAAAGAAATAAAAGATCACGAGAGATATCATTGCCGGGAGAAATTTCACGTTCGACTCGGGAACACTAGAGAGAGAGAGAGAGAGAGAGAGAGTCTGAAGTGACGCCGCGACAAGTGTATATAGAAGGCGGCGAACACACAAAGGAACACACGCAGAATCCCATTAGGCAAGACAATGTGGCTTATTTCCTCGTCTGGGAGGCAACAATGGCGTACAAAACCGCCGCGAGAAGGCACGTGAGAAATATGTCGTGGGCGTGGGAGAGAGGGAGGGATGAGAGAGAGAGGGAGGGGGAGAGGGAGAGGAGTGGGAAACGAGAGAGTGAAGTTCATTTTTGCTCTAATGTGAGAAAATAAGAGACAGACAGACAAACAGACAGACAGACGGATGGACGAGAAAAGGAGATACAAGAGAACGAAGATAGAGAGAAAGAGAGAGAGGAGGGAGGAAAGGAAACAATGAGGAGAGAAAGAGGAGTGAGGAAAGAGAGAGAGAAGGGAGGAAAGGAAACAGAATAAGGAGAGAGAGAAGAGAAGAGAGAGAGAGAGAGAGAGAGAGAGAGAGAGAGAGAGAGAGAGAGAGAGAGAGAGAGAGAGAGAGAGAGAGAGAGAGAGAGAGAGAGAGAGAGAGAGAGAGAACAGAATGAGGGGTGAGAATGGACGGAGGACAAGTAAAAGGAAACCGAACAAAGAGAAAAAGAGAGAGAAAAAAAACTAACAAGACGAGGAGAGAGAACGAGAGAGGAGAACAGTTGACTAGCCAGAGATAGGGAGAACGAGGGAGGAGGAGGAAGAAGAACCAGCCACACCAACGCTAGGGCTAAAGGAGGAAGGAAGCAAGGAAGGAAGGAGTGAAGGGAGGAAGGGGAGAGAGCAGCAGCCACACGCGTCCCTTCCGTGGCGTGGTCGAGTCCCCAAGACGCCGCCGTTAGTCAATATTATCGATGCGTGAAAGCCTCCTCTCGCTTATCTTGGCGGCGGGGAGGTCAAGGAAAGAAGCGATGACTGCCAGGGAGGGAGCGCCCTTGAGCAGCGGCCCGCGACTTATGCTCCGAAGACCTTTCAGACTGAGCTTGGTATTCTTAAACGCTTCCACTTCTAACGTGAACTATTTCCAAAGGTCAAAAAGGAGACCAACCGAGTTCTAATGAGTGTTCTTGTAGGTTCATGGCTCAGAAGAAGGGTCAAACTACTACCAGGCTAAAAAATCTACCCCTGGAAATGCCCCAAATCTCCTTCGAAAGCCTTGTCAAAATCTGTGCTTCGGCCCCGATATGTTTAAGAATACGGCCCCCAGACGACCCAAGACCTAACCTAACCTAACCTAACCTTGAGACGACCGAGGTAGAGGAGGGTGTTAAAAGGGTGTAGCTATTCTGACGGGGGAGTGGGTAAGAGTGAATGGGGAAGGAGGAGAGAGGGTATAAGGGAAGGGATGAAATTATATACTAGAAAAATAGTTGGCGTGGTAAAAAAAAAAAGTGAAAATATAGTATGGGTAGCATTGGGTATGTATCGCGAGGGAGGTGGATTGGGGAATGAGGAGGAAGAGGAGGTGAGGATACGTTCATAGGGGGGAAGGGTGAGAGGGTGAGGGAAGGGGGTGTGAAGCATAAACATAAAAAAAAGGGGGAATGGAGAATGAAATAAAATAAAAGTGTAAGTGGATTAGGAGAACGTCGAATTGGTGATGGGAAAGACGAAGAAGGGGAGATACGTGTATGGTGAGTGAGGGTGAGAGAGAGAAAGGAGAGGAGAGGTGAAGGGGGAGGTATATAGGGGAGGGGTCGAGGAGGAAACATACCTCAAAAAAGAGAGACGAATAACTCAAGTCAAGAAGAGTTAATGAAATCGAGTCTCACGCTGAAACTTTCGGGGGAAACTTAGAACCAATTAGAGGAGATCTTTTCACCGCCCTGACGCAGCTGTCGTGCCCGCGGGGTGGAAGAGAGTCAAGGGAGAGTAAGAGAAGAGTAGGAATGAATGGAGAGTGAAGTAAGAGTCAAATGGAGAGTCAAGGGAATCAAAGAAGTGAAAGAAGAGTGAAGGGAGAGTGTCAAGTGCTTAATAATTTGTCTGTTTAGTCTGTCTGTGTGTCTGTGGTCATGTATTATCTTACCTCTGTGTTGTCTGTCTGTCTCTTCTCGCAGGAAATTACATGAACGATTATGTAGTGGTTAGTAATTTGTGTCTGTTCTGTAGGCCTGTCTGTGAAGGAAGGATATTAGAAACTTTTGCGTGGCTGTATGTGTGTCTCTTTGTTTCACTGTCTGTCCGTCTACCCCTATCTGTCTGTTTGCCTGTGTCTGTCTCACTGTCTGTCCGTCTACCCCTATCTGTCTGTTTGCCTGTGTCTGTCTCATTGTCTGTCCGTCTACCCCTATCTGTCTGTTTGCCTGTGTCTGTCTCATTGTCTGTCCGTCTACCCCTATCTGTCTGTTTGCCTGTGTCTGTCTCATTGTCTGTCCGTCTACCCCTATCCATCTGTTTGCCTGTGTCTGTCTCATTGTCTGTCCGTCTACCCCTATCCATCTGTTTGCCTGTGTCTGTCTCATTGTCTGTCCGTCTACCCTTATCTGTCTGTTTGCCTGTGTCTGTCTCATTGTTAGTTTTTGTTTGTGTTTGTGGTCTTAGTATTTATCAAGCATGTTTATTCTTATGTTTATGTCTAAGTAATAAAGATAATGATAATGGTAAAATCCGTTGAATCTGACTGAAGTAAAATGTTATAGAATGTCATGCAGAAATATAAATCACTGTACTTTTTTTTTTTATCTTATATATACTTTTATTAATCAGTATATTTTTTTTTTCAACAGATAATTACAGTACAAGAATTTTCTCCTTCAGGGATCACATCCGCCCCCCCCCCCCCCATCGCCGTCACTACTACCACCACCTACCTACCCAAGCCACCGCCCCCCCTCCCCACTGTTGCCACCACCACCCAGTAAGTACGATTCCTAATTAGTCGTTTCCGGTGTTGATGGTTGTTTGGACACTTTATGTAAGATTTTTCCTCTCTCTCTTCTCTTCTCTTCTCTCTCTCTCTCTCTCTCATTACGCCCTCCCTGCCCTCCATTCCTCTCCCTCGCCGCGCCTCTCCCCGCCTCTTCATCTCCTTTACAAATTCCTTATGTCTTTTGGAAATCGAGAACCCACGACGAGGGAATCTGACCCCTTCTGTACGCGGCGTTGAGGCCGATAGTGGCTTGCGGGGCGGACGAGGGGCGGAGGGAAGCGGGAGAGAGATGGGAAGAGGAGGAGGAGGAGGAGGAGGAGGACTACACTATGTTCCACCCATTGCTATCTGTCAAGTTCAGACCGCTACACACCCCCTACACACACACACACACACACACACACACACACACACACACACACACACACACACACACGCCGCGACCCACCCCAATTCAAGCCTTTCTTTTCTCCTACGTTTATTTATTCATTCATTTATTTATATTATATGTTGCTTGTTGTGTGTGTGTGTGTGTGTGTGTGTGTGTGGTTATGAATGTGGAGGAAAATGGGAGGAGGAAGGAAGACAAAGAGGAGGATTAGGAGGAGGAGGAAGAAGAGTGAGA
>NC_066522.1:16712328-16787328 GCF_024679095.1 Eriocheir sinensis
TCCTTCATCCCATTTCCTTACTTTCCTCTCTTATCTTTTTTTTTTTATAATTTCCCTCCCACCATTGTTTTTAGTCCCCCATTAACTGAAATATACTTGCCGCTTTCCTTTAAGTATTGCGTGAGTATATTATCTCTGTATATGTAAAGGACTAATAAGTGTGTTTCTCTCTCTCTCTCTCTCTCTCTCTCTCTCTCTCTCTCTCTCTCTGGTAACTGTTATTATGCACACAACATTAACATCAACACACTGCAGCACATGACGTTTTCTATGCATGCAGCCACTTCGTTAAAATGTGCTGCTGTTTTTGTTCTTTCTATTCACTCGCGTCATTCTCCTCTCCTTCCCGCCTTCCCCCCCCCCCCCCCGCTTCCTCCTCCACCTCTCTTTGCATTCATAAAGAAGAAGAGACGGATGCGTGAGGAAAGAAAGGATAAAAAGTGAATTAATACATGAATGAATATATATAAAAGTCACGTGAATAGTCTCTCTCTCTCTCTCTCTCAACATGTAGCGAGTGATTTTAAAACGCAAAGTTACACAAAAGGACGTTGTATAAAAAAAATAAGTTGCCTCATTCTCGTCAAAATACACATCAAAACTTCTGCGCTTCCAAATGTTTTTACTGTTTTTTTCTCTTTCCTCTTCTCTCTCCCCCTTTTTTTTTTTATTAATTTCCAACGTAATTTTCTGCGTCCTGCTCCACCCCCTCAATGAAAACGAAAATAAATATAAAAAATGAGGCACAGAACGAATCAGCAAGTCAGCGAACCGTTAACTATTTAGATCACTGAGTTGAGAAAGAGAAGGACCACTCACTCTTACAATCATCTCGTATATAAGGTTGAGAGAGATCAATCAACTCAGCGTTTTACCTCACAAAAAAGAATACCATGCTTACTTATTTCCCTCAGCTTACTCCTTTCCCCTTACTTCTCCCCTATTCCCATCTTTCCCTTCATCTAATTTTCCTCCTTACTCTTCCTCCCATTCATCTTCCTTCCCTTCCCTTCCTTATCCTCCCTTTCATTCCATTAATCGTCAACTCACCATCATCTCATTAGGCAGAAAGAAAACAAAAAAGAACCATCACTTCAAGCGTTCTCATCTCTAAATATAGGAAGCATTACAAGCCATCACAAGCAGAAACCCTCTCTCTCCCTCAGCACACATAAGGTAGAAGCACTCACCACTCCCTCAACACCTGGGACAACACGACTCTGGAGGCAAACACAACACAACGAGGTTTACAGACGAAGGAGAGGGAGGGTTGGAGGGCTGACCTGTGACACTTGGGCGGGAGAGAGAAGATAGCGACAGAAGGACGAGAAGACACCTAAAGAAGCGTTTGGGAGACAGTGGAAGGATTTACAAAGGAAGGTGAGGAAGGGTTGAAGGGCTGACGCGATATGACAGTCAAGGTAAGGCGGGCGAGGGTGGGACAGAAGAGCAAGCAGGAGAACATGACAGGCCGTTCGGGAGACAGCGGGAAGGTTTACAGGAGGAGGCAAGGGAGAGTTTGTAAGGCTAACTTCTTGTAACATTCTGGGCGAAGCAGGGACAGAAGAACGAGAAGGCAAACGTTACGAGCATGTGGAAAACTTATTGTGGGAGGTTGTGCAGACAGAGGAAGAGTTTGAGGGCTAACTTGTATCTTGCTTGTGACAGTCTGGGTTGGATAGGGACGAGGCGAGGAATGGAGAAGGAAACGAAAAGGATGTGATAAGAAAGGGAGATGATGGGTGAGAGAGAGTGACGAGAGGAGCCGTAGGGAGAGGTAAGGGGAGTGAAGGAGTGACAGTAGGGGATTTACGTACACGAGGAATGGAGAAGGAAACGGGAAAAGGAGTGATAAGGGGAAATAGATGATGGGTGAGAGAGAGTGACGAGAGGAGCCGTAGGGAGAGGTAAGGGGAGTGAAGGGATGACAGTAGGGGATTTACTTACACGAGGAATGGAGAAGAAGGAAACGAGAAAGGGGATATGGAATGGGTGTATGGGAAGGTATAGAGATGGTAGACGGTGAGGGAAGGGGAGGGGGAGGAAAAGACAACCCATCATAACACCCTCCCTCTTTTTCCCCTCCCTTCTCCCTTTTCTATTCGTTCTCAAACACCAAGTACTCCCTTACTTTCCTTTTCTTTCCTCTCCTTCACTTCCTTTTCTTTTCTCTCCCTCCCTTCTTTTTCTCTCCTCTCCTTCCCTTCTTTTCCTCTCCTCTCCTCTCCTTCCCTTCTTTTCCTCTCCTCTCCTTCCCTTCTTTTTCTTTTCTCTCCTTCCCTTCTTTTCCTCTCCTCTTCTCTCTTTCCTTTCTTTTCCTCTCCTATCCTTCCCTTCCCTTTCTTTTCTCTCCTTCCCTTCTTTTTCTCTCCTCTCCTTCCCTTCTTTTCCTCTCCTCTCCTTCCCTTCTTTTTCTTTCCTCTCCTTCCCTTCCTTTCCTTTTCTCTCCTTCCCTTCTTTTCCTCTCCTCTCCTTCCCTTCTTTTCCTCTCCTCTTCTCTCCTTCCCTTCTTTTCCTCTCCTCTCCTTCTCTTCGTTTTCTTTCCTCTCCTTCCCTTCTCTTCCTCTCCTCTCCTTCTCTTCCTTTTCTTTTCTCTCCTTCCCTTCTTTTCCTCTCCTCTTCTCTCCTTCCCTTCTTTTCCTCTCCTCTCCTTCCTTTCCCTTTCCTTTCTCTCCTTCCCTTCTGTTCCTCTCCTCTCCTTCCCTTCCCTTTCCTTTCTCTCCTTCCCTTCTTTTCCTCTCCTCTCCTTCTCTTACCTTCCTTTCCTTATATTTTCCCTCCTTCCCTTCTTTTCCTCTCCTCTCCTTCCCTTCCCTTACTTCTCACCTTCCCTTTTCTTTCTTTTTACATCTTTTTATCTTTCCTCTTTTATCATCCAACCTTCATCAGTCCCCTTTCCTTAAGTCCAACCCTTCCCTTACTTCTCTATCCCTCCTTTTCTTCCCTCCCTCCTTTCATTCCTTTAGTGGTGGTGGAAGTGGTGGACGTCTTTGACCTTTCCGCTCCTCCACGTGAGTCTCGCTTCCTCCTCCTCTTCCCTCACACTCTTGACTCGTGGCCTTTCGGAGTCTTTACACTATTGTCTCTCTCTACACTGGACGTTCTATGCCACACTCAATTCATTCCAGCAATCCGACTATTTCTTTTTTTCTTAGTTCAGTATCCATCTTTTCTGTTCTTTACCTCCCTCACTCCCTTCCACTAATTCGATTATTCCTTGTCCTTTTTTTTTTTATTCAGCATTCTTCTCTATGTTCTCTACCTCCCTCGCTCACTTCCAGCCATCTGATTAATTTTTCTTATTTCATCATCTTTCTCTGTCTACGTTCTACACCACACACACACCCTTCCTCCAATCCGATTTTTTTTCTTATAGCTCAACATCTTCCTCCTCCTCTGTCTACGTTCTCTATCTCACTCACTTCCTCTCTCACGCTTATACGATTGTTGCTTCCTTCCATTTTCTTTCTTAATTCCTCCTCCTCCTCCTCCTGGAACTAGCGCATTGCAGGCCTTTTTTTCACATTTCCAAATCGTTTGTTTACGGTTTATAATACCTTGGTCTGCTGCATTCTTCGCCATGAGAGAAAAAAAATATATACAGGAACCCACGAGACCGCAAAACACCGCAAACCAGACCAGATAAAAAATAAAACAGTAATGGTTGGAGTTCCCATTGCTGCATGTGGACCCCAATGCTGTTTTATGTTATTTCACTTCATTGCGGTAACTTGCTGTGTGTGTGTTTGTCTGTTTGTTGGTGGTGCTGCGGTTGTGTTTGTGGTGGTGTTGCGGTTATCGTTTTGTTATTTTTTTTTTTTTTACTTTTTTTTTTAATTCATGGGTTTTTTTCCGTTCTTGCTCTGTTTACGTTTCTGATTATCTTGTTTTGTTGTTGTTGTTGATTGTTGTTATTGTTTCTTGTTCTTGTTATTTTTTCTTCTGTTTTTTTGTTATTTTTTATCTTCTTTTAGCTTTCCTGTTTTCCTCTGGTTGTATTTCTTCTTCATCGAATTTTTTTCATTTTTTTTACGTCTTATTCCTCTTTGTTGTTGTTATTGTTGGGTTCTTTTACTAATTAACAAAACTCTACAACGTGTGCGTGTTTGTTTGTTTGTTTGTTTGTGTAGGCATCTTTACCTCCCTACTGAAGATGAGGTTTAGACAAGTAACCCTTTCTTTCTCTCCCCTCCCCCCACCTCTCCGCCCCCTTCACCCCCTCTCTTCCTCCTTCCAACCAGTAAAACGTAATATTTTTTTCTCCTTATTTGACCGCAATGTCAGTTTCCTCTTCCCCTCGCTACCGAAACTGAGGTAAAGGTGAGCACCCCATCCCCTCCCTCATCCCCTTCCCTTACCTCCATTCCATTCCGCCCCTTCCTTAATTCCACCCATCCGTATCATACAAAACCTGCTCTTTTTTTATTCTTTCTTTCTCTTTCACATCTGACACTTTCCTCTTCCATGCCACACTGAAGCTGAGTTTTACGCGAGACCCATTTTCCTCCTCTTCCGTTACCTCTATATTCCTGTCTTTTCCTCCTTTACACCTTCCATCTCTCCCCTTCCCTTCCTTTTTTCCTTCATCTCCTTTCCTATATACTCTCCTCCCCTATATACCTTCCTTATCTTCCCTTCCTCTTGACGTATCCTTTCTTCCTTCATCCCTTCCCTTCCCTTCCTAATCTTCTCTTCCTTCATCTCTCCTCATTTCTCTTCCTCCCTTATACCTTCCATATCTTCCCTTCCTCTTTACATATCCTTTCTTCCTTCATCCCTTCCTTATCTTCTCTTCCTTCCTTCCTTCATCTCTCCTCATTACTCTTCCTCCCTTATACCTTCCATGTCTTCCCTTCCTCTTTACATATCCTTTCTTCCCTACCTTTATTCCTTGCTCTTCTATCTTCCCTTTTTTTCCTTTCTTCCTCCTCACTCTCCTCCGTTCCCTGCCTTCCCTATCCCCTTCCATCTCAATCCTTCGCTTTCCTTTCTCTTCCCGCACCCTCGCAGCGCACTCCTCATTCTCCCCTCCCCTTTCCCTTCCCTTCCCTTCCTCTTCCCGTACCTTCTCATTTTTCCCTCCCCCCTCCCTTGATGTGGCCGCAATGACAGCTTCCTCCCTCAAATGGACGCGGACGTGACACGCTAATTCGTGTTATTCCCAGAAAATTGCAAGTCGTATCGCATTAGCCCGTAAATCAGTCTGAAGCACGGCGAAACTTTGGAGCAACTTTGAAACCCGTGAATCAGCGCGGAGGTATATAGGATGATGAAGGAGGGGGGAGGAGGAGGAGGGGGGAAGGGGGAGTGTGAGTGAGTTAGGAGGGGAAAAAGGAAGAGGGGGGTAAGACTCATCCTTTAGATATAGTGTAATGGCGAGGGATTACATTGTTTTATTTGGGTTGATTTCTGAATTCACTTTACTTGCTCTGTCATTTGTATCCACTTCTTTAACTGTTCCTCTTAATCATTCCTTTTGTGAACTCTCTTTCCCTTCACCCACTGCTCTTCCATCTCCTTGTATCCTCTTCTTCCTTATCTTTTGTTACCAATTCCTAAACCTTTTTCCTTTATCATTCCCTTTGTGAACTCTCTTTCCCTTCACCCACTGCTCTTCCATCTCCTTGTATCCTCTTCTTCCGATTAAAACATACTTACCGGATTAGCTCTTCCACCTTATCATTTGTTAGCAATTCCTTAACTTTTTTTTCCCTTATAGTTCCCTCTGTGCACTCTCTCCCCCCCTTCACGCACTCACCCACTCCTCTTCCTTCTTCTACTCCTTTCCTCTGACGTAATACTCCACACACACTGTACACCTCAAGAATCCATTACTCCTTTGCGACTTTTTAACTTTCACGACTCGATTCCTCCGTTTTCCATTGAACCTCGTATCTGAAAGTAACTCCTCGTAGCCCAGAACACATAATTAAGCGTACTGTCAGACTCATTACACTCTTCTTTCAGTTTTGGGAGTTGGTATTGGGGCTATTGGAAAGCACTGTTCCTTACCTCCCTTACCCTCTATCTATCTGTCTCTCATTTTTGTCTCCGCTGTTGTACGAGTGTGAAATGATTGTCCGTCCAGGTTTGAATTATAGAGGTTAGGTTCGCATTAGTGATATTCTACGACCCAGTTCCTCGCTCTCCCTCCATCCCTTTCGCCCATCCCTCCGCCTCTCGTCTCCGTACAAGTATACCGTGAAAAAAAAACGTCCGTCCAGGCTCCCTCCTTGTAAGTATTGTGCGGCGGTGTTGGGCTTCGTTCGACATCTCAAGGCGCGAATTAAGGGTTATCGAAAATCAACACCGTACAGCGACACACCAGCCCAGCAACCATTCAATACCGCTACTGCTGCTACTACTACTACTACTACTACTACTACTACTACTACTACTACTACTACTACTGTTACTGCTACTACTACTATGCTTTTCCACGTCCTGCAATACATACACGAGTCAAATAAGGTAGATATATTTTTTTTTACAACAAAGGAGACGGCTCAAGGGTAAAAAAAAAGTGTAAAAAAAAAAAACCGCTACTCACCGCTCCCACAACAGACAAAAGTAAAGAGTGTCCAAAAGAGATATACACGTTTCTGCGTCAGTCAAAGAGAAACGAAGAGCAGAAAGAAAAATAGGAAGGAACAGCAGACAGTTTTTGGAGACGAACGAGAACAGAAACAAAGAACACAAACTAACAGCAGTCATTTTGGGGGGGGTCATGGAAGCCGAGGAACGAGAAACAAAGAAAAAAGAAAGAAGCGAAAGCAGTCACGTATTGTAGTAAATCATTCACAGACGTGCATTGGGGACCGTGTGTGTGTGTGTGTGTGTGTGTGTGTGTGTGTATCCCTACCCATTACCTACACATGTAATTACACACACACATATATAAAGCGACTGGGAATCATTTAAGTGCAGTCATAAAAAAATATCGAACTGACTAACACCCTTGAGATCGATGGGAAAGAAAACGAGCGAAGACTTAAGAGAGAGCGCGCTGTCCTGTCCCCACGTGTGACTGTCCCAGGTGTTCGTCCGCCGTCTCATATTGTTACGTCTTCGAGGGCGGGAGTTTTTTCGTAAGGGAGAATCAACATAGGGGGAAGGGGGAAGGGAGGGAGGAAGGTAATCAGACAGGTAGACTAGTAAAAGGAGTAGTTGGAGGAGACGGAGGAAGAAGAGATGGAGGAAAAGAACAGAAGACGATTTGGAGGAGAAAGAGGAGAATGAGGAGGAAAAGGAATAGGGAAGAATGAGAGAGAGAGAGAGAGAGAGAGAGAGAGAGAGAGAGAGAGAGAGAGAGAGAGATGACGGAGAGTAGAGAACAATGGAGATAAACTGGATAGATGAAACTTACTGGAGTGGAAGAGACGGAAAGGGAGGAGGAGGAGGAGGAGGAGGAGGAAGAAGAGGGGATAAAGAGGGGAAAAATGAGGGGGATGAAGTGGGGAAACATAAAACCCTCTGGCGAAATTAGGAGAGAGAGAGAGAGAGAGAGAGAGAGAGAGAGAGAGAGAGAGAGAGAGAGAGAGAGAGAGAGAGAGAGAGAGAACGAATGGAGATACGGAAACGAAAGGACGGACATGAAAGAAAGGAAAAGGAAGAAAGGAGGGATAAAGAAACAAAAAGAAGCGAAAAGATGAAAAGTTGAGCAAATAATAATTTATCTCAGGTATGAATATAAGAATTGAAGGTGGTGGTGGTGGTGAGATTGATGGCATTGAAGAATTGGTGGTATACTTGTGGTGATGTTGGTGATGATACATAGCCAGGTGTTACAATACGAAGAGATATTGGTGATAGGGAAGAGAGATAGAAAGGTGTAAGCGAGTAGGGGTGATGAAAGAGGAGGAGGAGGAAGAGGAGGAGGAGAAGCACAGCATGTATGAACGTAGCGGTAAAGAAGGACAACGAAGGAAGAGAGGAAGGAGTTAGTTATCTTGGTGGGGGCGAAGAAGAAAGAGGAGGAAGAAGAGGAGGAAGAGAAACTTGTGGGGTAAGCAGTAATTGTCGATGGTGATGTTGGTATGACGTTGATGCTGTTATAGCCGTAAAAATGATGCTTCGGTTCTTATGATGTTGACGTGAAGGAGAGTGATAGTGGTGGTGATGATGATGACATGAAGGACGTGTAGACAGGTAGTGATGAGGGTAACGACGCTGGTGGTGAGGGTGATGAAATAGAAACAGGAGGAAGTTGAGAGGCAAATGTCATGAGGAGGAGGAGGAGGAGGAGGAGGAGGAGGAGGAGGAGGAAGATAAGGGAGTGTGTGCAAGAGGAAGCGAGAGGAAAAAATGAGATAAAGGAATGGAAGGAGGATGCCTAATAAAAATCTTAATAGAAGCCATAACATAAGAGAAAATAGTTTAAAAGTTCATCATATATAGTCTGTTAACTGAGAGACAGAAGCAATCTTAGTAACGTCACAATACACATTAGTTATAAATACAGCTTGCCATATATAGTCTGCAAGCTCAATTTATAACCTTACATATTGAAAAAAGGAAGAATAAAAAAAAAATGATCTCAAGTCGTTAACAAACCGTCACATTCACAAACACTTGCTTCACATTTCCTGTTCCCTCTCTCTCTCTCCCAATGCCCTCCTCCTCCTCCTCCTCCTCCTCCTCTTAGTAGTGTGTCGCAAGGAAAACTGGGTGGTCGTCTCTTGCCTGTCGCCGCCCCCCTCCCCCCCTCCCCCCCACCCCCCGTCCCCCAATCACTCCACCCCCCCCCCCTCCCCACACCTAATCAGAGGCTGTGTCGCGGAGCAGAAGAGAAACATCCGTAAAGCATCTCCGTAAATGCCGCGTTATCAGGCTAGACAGGAAGCTGAGACTCGTAATGTAGTTAAGAGGAGAAGGAGGAAGAGGGATGCGGAGGAGGAAGAGGAGGAGGAAGAAGATAGGGGAGTGTGTGCAAGAGGAAGTGAGAGGAAGAAATGAGAGGGAAGGAGGGAGAGAGACAGAGAGAGTAGGACACCCAGCTAAGGAGCCTACAAATCCCTTCACTAGAGGAGGAAGAAGACAGAGGAGGAAGGAAGAGTAAGAAGCGAGAGGAATGGGAAGGAAGGAGGGAGAGAGAGAAGGGAGGGAGGGAAGGAGAGAACGAAACCTATACAAAACCCATCACACACACACACACACACACACACACACGTCCACACACACACACACACACACACACACACACACACACACGTCCACACACACACACACACACAGGGAGTCAGGGATGTATGAGAAGCGAGTAGGGAAGGAGAGTAACACAGCACCACAAGACGCCCGCCCCTCCAGCTCCTCTCCGCGCCCTCCCGCCCCTCTCAGCGCTCCACACCCAGAATCAAATTATTGGACGGTATTACAGCCGCTCCGGGACCCTCCACTGAGCCGCCAGGACGAGAGGGAGGCGCGGGGAGGTGATTGTGGTGGTGGTGGTGATTGTGGTGGTGGTGAGTGCCGGCAGCTCAGCGTGGCACCGGAACACCTTAACAGCTGCACCTCCTCCCCCCTTCCCTTCCTTACCCTCCTCCTTCATCACTCTCCCTCCCTCCCTCCTTCCTCTCTATTTCACCCACAAGCTTCCCTCACTTCCTTCCTCTTCCTCTCACTCCTCCTCTATTCGTTTCTTCCTGCCTCCTTATACATCTCTTATTTCATCTCCTCTACATCCTTACTTATACCAATTCTTTCATTACAGCTAAATTTATCTTTCCTTTCCTTCATCTCCTCTCTGTTTCCCTTCCTTCACTACACCTTCGGTCCTCCCTATCTTCAGTTCTCTCATCTCCTCTCTTTTCCTGGTATTATTCCCTCATTTCAACTTCCATCTAACCTTCCTACTTCACCTCTCCTTTTCCTACACTTCTAACTCCCCCTATCCAGTACACGAGGAGCGCCCAGACATTGGTAAGCAGGTGAGAGAAGAAAGAATAAAGCTTGCAACGCCCCTCCTCTCTCTCTCTCTCTCTCCCTACCTGACTGCATGGCTGACCCCCCCCTCCCCCTTCCTCCTCCCCTTCCGGCTCATGACGAGGTTATTTGTCTGGCTTGAGGAAGTCTTAGCTGCTTGGCCGTCGCCGTCATTAATAATAAGACTGTCACGGCGCCTCGCTCTGATGACTATGCAAATGAGCGCAAACCTGAACAGCAACAAACAAAAAGCTTCATCTGAACTCTGCCTGTGTTAGAAATCGATCCTTAAAACCTTGGGAGCTCCTGAGATTGGGGATGTTGATGGATTATTTATTTCTGACAAGCTTGAAATATGGCCAAACAGGAACGAAAAAAAAAAAAGCTTGATCAAACTTTGCATGTGTTAGAAATCGATCTTAGAAAACTTGGGAGCTCTTGAGTTTGAGGATGTTGATGTATTATTCATTTCTGACAAGCTTGAAATATGGCCAAACGTGAACAACAACAAAAAAAGGCTTTATCGAAACTTTGCATGTTAGAAATCGAACCTTAAAACCTTGCGAGCTCTTGAGTTTGATGATGTTGATGTATTATTCATTTCTGACAAGCTCGAAATATGGCCAAACAGGAACAAACAACAACAAAAAAAGCTTGATCTAACTTTGCATACGTGTTAGAAATAGATCTTAGAAAAACCTTGGGAAACCTATTGAGATTGTGTATGATTAGTCATTATTTCATTTCTGACAAGCTCGAAATATGGCCAAACCTAAAATACAACACAAAAGCTTTATCTAAACTTTGCATGTATTAAAAAACGTTCTCTGGGAATCTTGTGAGCTCTTGACGTTGTGTTTGTTTACTTATTCAGTTCTGACAAGCTTGAAATGTGACAAGCGTAAACAGCAAACAAAAAAGCTTCATCTAAACAACTTGGCATGTCAGGGAACGATCTTTTGGAAACCTCTTGAGATTGTGTACGTTCAGTTATTATTCCATCTCTGACCAGCTCGAAATATGACCAGAACTCTTTACCCAGTTGAACGCAAAGGAGGAGGACAGATGGTGTGTTATTGGAGCGGTTCTCAGGAGTTGCCACGTGTATATGGGCTGCAGACTCGCCTCCTGTTGCATTCGAAGGCGGGCAAGGCTGTGCGGTATAGTGGCAATAATAATGCATGTGTTTGGCGTTAGAGGTTAAGATCACCGTTGTAGTGTCGAGTGAAACGAGGCTTGACTTTACATGAAGGAGGCGGCAGCTGAAGCACATTCCCCGCCTTGCCGTCGCGCTGAAGGGTAACTCGGAGGCGCGCGGGGCAGTGTGGCGTGACTGGCTGCCATTAGAATTATCGCAGTCAAGGAAGAGTAATGGAGCTGGATTGTGTTTCGCCTCCGCTGTTACACTTTTCCTGCTTAGTGTTTTGCCCATTACTTATCATCACGGCGGACACACGGCTGGACACACGCAGATTTTTGCCGTCCAGTTAATATTGATGGCCCATTTTAGCTCCCCAAAATCCCAGTGACAACATCTCGTGAAAACATGATTAAAATTAATGGTGTCATTCAACTATTTTTGCTATTGCTATTATCATTATTAGTAGTTATAGTAGAATTAGTAGCAGTAGCATTAGAAGTAATAGTGCTAATGGATATTGTACCCCTTGTTACAATATTATCAAAGCTATTTTCATTTATTATTACATTATTTATATTATTATTATTATTATTATTATTATTATTATTATTATTATTATTATTATTATTTCAGCATTTATTATATCATTCCTATTATTAACTTCTTTCATTCTTCCATCTTTCTTTCCTTTCTTCCTTCGTCTTCCTCTCTTTATTTAAACACACAAGACATTAATTTTCTTTTTTCTTTCTTTCATTCTTCATTCTCTTCTCTCCTTTCCTTTAATTCTTTCTCAAACAAACAATTAACTCACTTCTTACTTTCTTTCCATTTTTAGTAGTAGCAGTAGTAGTAGTAATAGTAGTAGTAATAGTAGTAGTAATACTGATTGTAGTACTATATAAAGTCGTTGTTACTATTATAGACCAAAAATCTGAGCCACTTTGGAGATTTCAAAGGATTAATCATCTCGGTCCAGACGAGGAACACTTGATATCGTCCGTTCATTCCAAGGAGCTCCCAATCAGCTCATCCTCCTTGGTTGCTTGCCCGGCTAATGAACCACTCAGCCGGCTAAAGTTCCGTCACCGTAACAGATTAGGGCAGGGTCTCTCTCTCTCTCTCTCTCTCTCTCTCTCTCTCTCTCTCTCTCTCTGCTTGCTCTTTCCTTCCATATAACTGATTTTTCATGGCTGTAAGTCTATTAAGCAACATAACAACAACAATAATAATAATGATGACGATTACTAGTGGCAAAAGCTTCAGCTCGATATTCTTGGACACATTTACCTCTAAACAATTTCTAAAGGCTGAAAGAGATCAATCGGATTCCAATGAATTTTCTATAGGTTCAGGGTACAGAAAAGTCAGACTACCACTACAGGGTCATAAAAGTACTCGTGGAAATACCCAGAGATCCTACGAAAGCCTTGTCAAATGTGTGTGTGTGTGTGTGTGTGTGTGTGTGTGTGTGTGTGCTTGGACGTAGGAATGTTTAAGAAATGGCCCTCAGTGTCGCTTGCCCTGTCCCCAGCCCCAGCCGGCAGCTCACAGCCCGGGACGCCGAGTGAACACTGGAGTGCGTTCTTTAATGATTCAGAGGCGGTAATGGCGTCCCTGTGTCACAAATTATAGGACAGGCGGCACAGACGAGGCGCAGACCATGGACAAGGACTCGTGGCTGCTTGAGGCTGACGGGGACGTGAAGGATTTCCAAGGGAGTGGCTAGGGGGGAAGGAGGGATGGAGGGAAAGACGAGGGTGAGGAAGGTGGGTGAGCGGGGCAGGTGATGGCAGGAAGGGTGAAGGCAAATGGGAAAGGGAGGGCGTGTGGGAGGTGGTAGTATGGAGGCAAAGGGACAAGGGGATAAAGGAAGAATGGAGGGAGGGCAGGGCAGTTGTAGTGCAAGGCTGGCCAGTCCTGGGAGCAAGCGTCCCTCCCTGCCTGCCCTGCGCACAACCCGCCCGCAGCTTGTGGCAACACATGGCTAATTGCCACGAGGCCAGCGACGGAATGGTAAGATCGCGTACACCTGCAGGAGCTGTGATCCCGCCGGCAGTGAGAATTAAAGACCTTGTAAAGTGCTGAGGCGCACCTTCCGAGGCAGCGGCCCGTAGCAAGGCGGGGAAACGCCGCGGCCCGGCATTAACATAATGCACCGGTTACGTTTTCCTTCGCTCCTTTCCTCCCCGTGCACTAGAGTGACTAGACCCGCGCGCCGGGCTGGGCTACTCCTGCAGCTTATACGCCTCTCCTGCTGGGTGATGGCACAAGCCCTGAGGCGTAATAGCGATTGACTACCGGCCACCCCGAGGACCGTCCCCGGCCCAGCGGGGAAGACAAGAGTCCTGACGAAGCGTCCCATTGATATGGTAATTGGGGCGTCCGTCGTCCCGGCGACACGCCACCCCGGCCTCGACTCTGCTGCGGGGCGAGACGATCAACAGGACACAGCAGCAGGCTTGGTGAAGCTGCCACGCCAGCGGCGCTCACACGCGGCTGGGACAAGAGGCTTCGCTGACATAAAAAATAACGTGAGGATAATCCACTCACTGACCCCAGACACCAATTTGTCTTGGTTGTCCCCGACGACCAACTCCGACGCCAGCCACCCCGGGCCGCGCCTTCCCACAAATAGCAATTCCTTCCTTGCACTCCCTCAGGAGGTTCTTGTCCGCAACACGGCCATAGCGTATGTAAACATGATCTCGAGACCTTAACACAAAGGCATTGCTGGGTGCCCCTCCCGCCCCGCCCCCCCACAACACCGCTCAGGTTCCCGCCGGCGTGTGAGTGACGTGGGGCACAACGGTCTGGCGCGCCGCGCCGCCATGCTTGCGCTGCGCCGCCAACACCTACACCGTAACCTTCCCGCCGCGTCCATCACCGAACATCCGTTGTGATCAAAGAGCTCACAACAGACATTGATCACAACGGACACGCGACCTCGTAATGTCCGCCCTCCGCTCTCATATTAGTCCGCCAATTAAGTGACCAAATTAAAGCAAATAACGACTGTAATAAAGTTGTTCTGGAGCGTTATGAGAGCGTGACGCAGCACCCCGGCAAGCAACAGCCAGACAGGGAGCTCGGCGGGGGACGCACACCCACAGACCACGAGATCCTCAGCAACCTTCAAAATCCTCTGCAGCGTGAACACGAAGATCAGCTTGCACGTGACAACCTTCCAACGTCCTTCCCCGTCATCCCACCGCGTCACCACCACCGCCAGCAAGCCTCCCGTCACCTGTCACCCGCCTCGCCATGCTCCTCACCCGCCAGCACCACCACAGCGGAACCACTCCACGTCCACTGTTAGCGCCGACTTTTTTATTATTTTGCTGTTGCTCGCGGCTCAGCGGTGCAGTTTTGGTCGAATTAAAAGTTGGGAACGCTCTATTTTGAATACCTGAGGCTGAGTTATGTGAGGCGAGGGGAGCAACAATGGTGGGCGAGGGGGAGGTGGTGGGGAGGAGAGGGTGGGAGCATGTGCCGTGAAGATGGACGGTGGAGTAGAGTGGAATGAGCGTGATGGTTATACGTGCTGCATATATTCATTAGTCGCTTACAGGGGAGAGAAAAATAGGGAAGAGTCAGTTTACAGTCGGATACAGGGAAGAGAGAAAGAAAGGAAAGGAAAAGAAAGGAAAGGAAAGGAAAGAAGAGAGTCTGGTATAAGTAAGAAAGGGAAGGAATTATATTTAGCATAAGTGCTTTAAAGATAGACGGTGGACATAGATGTGTGAGATGCTTAGGTATTTCATTGTTTCATTAGTCGTTTACAGGGTTGAGAAAGAAAAAAAGGAAAATCAGGAGTCAGAAGGAGAAAAGCTCGATTAAGTAAGTGTTCCAAAAAACGTTGCATATGCTGGTTTTGATGTTTAAAGGAGTGTATGTGTTCCCTATAGTCGTGTACAAGAGCAATGAAGAGGGAGGTGAGCTGTGGGTTTTGGGGTTAGGTGGGCAGCGGGCACATAGTAAAAAGTGAAGTTGAGGGCATACATTAAAGCTGCGCGTGACCTCGGTGCTCATCTCCTATACATTGTCCCTAAGTTACTGCGATGTTCAAGCGCTCCACTTCATACCTAACAATGCACAGAGTCGAGGAAGAGAACATAATCAGTTAAAAGGACGATGAACTTAATGGTTGTGATTCTGAAGGGTTAGATGTGTGAAGTAGAAATATACGAGGGTGGGGGCAAAAGAAGGAGTCAGTCACAGGTATAGGAAAGGTATACATAATTAAGGGGTGAGTGAGGAAGAGGATTCAGATAAAAGGATGCTGAATTTAATGCTTGAGATGTTGAAGAAAGGGTTAGATATGTGAAGTAGCCATATACGAGGGTGGGGGCAAAAGAAGGAGTCAGTCACAGGTATATATAGGGACGGTAAGGAAGGGGTGGGTGAGGAAGAGGACTCATAAAAGGATGCTGGATTTAATGCTTGAGATGTTGAAGGAAGGGTTAGATGTGTGAAGTAGCCATATACGAAGGTGGGGGCAAAAGAAGGAGTCAGTCACAGGTATAGGAAAGGTAATTAAGGGAGGGGTGCGAAAGAGGATTCAGATAAAAGGATGCTGGACTTTATGCTTGAAATGTCGAAGGGTTAGATGTGTGAACTAGCCGTATAAGGTGGGGGCAAGGAGGTAGTCAGTCACAGGTATACATAGGGACCGTAAGGAAGGGAAGGGTGAGGTATGTGGTACAGGGCCGTCTTTTGTGATAGAGTTGGCAACAATGGGACAGCCCTTTCCCCCACTCTTCCTTTCCTCTCTTTAAGGGCCAGACGAAAAAATAAAGGTAATACGCAAGGGAGGTAGTTAAATGAGCGTGTAGTTTTGTATTAAGGGGGAAGGTATCGACTAAATCCATTACTATAAGCCACTTTTTATGTTGTGGAGAGGTATGTATGGGTTATGGTTGCCTGGCTGTCTCTTGCTTAACCACGACACCCAGACTGTGACTTTGTGTGTGTGGAAGGTATTGGGAGTATACTAAAAGAGGGTTGTAAGTTAAAAGATCAAAGTATCTAAGTGGTAAAAAGGGGTGTCGTGTGATAAATTAAGTGTTTCGTGTCATGTGGTGGCTATGGAAGAGAGGAGGAGAAGGAGGACAGCATGATAAATATAAATAAGTAAAAGAGAAAGGAAGGAATGACAGACAGACGAGTTGAGCTACTTAGTCACGTGTTGTTTTTTGTTTTCCTCACGTCACAAAGTTCTGGTATCTTTTCTTGATCTTTAATTCCTTTTATACTCCATTTGACTTTTTTTTTAACTCTCACCGCCCCTCTTCCTTCCTTCCCCCTTCACTAACCTCCCCTTCCCTCTCCCTCTTCCCCGTTCCATTCCTTTTAACCTGTCTCCTATTCCCTATCCCATCTGTTCTCATACCATATACTACTTCTTATACTCTCTCTCTCTCTCTCTCTCTCTCTCTCTCTCTCTCTCTCGCCCGTGCCCTCCACATACCGGATAAGAGATAGATAACCTTCCAATCCGGCATAACACGCGGATTAGAGACGTAACCCAATATCGCTCTCTTCGGATTCCTTGGCGGGGCGGATCTTATCTTCCCTCGTGTCTACATGGATGTGTCTCCGGGACCTCCTCGGCCACGACCCAGACCAGCTATGTATGCCCTGTCCTGGACCCTATCTTGAAATAGTTCAGGTGTATGGTTCGTGCTGCCCCGCCTCCTCTCTGTGTGACTGTGTGTGTGTATGTGTGTGTGTGTAGAGGGTATTGGGAGTGTACTAGAAGAGGGTTATTAAAGGATCAAAGTGCCAGAGTGGTAAAGGAGTCCTGTACGATAAATTGTTTTGTTACGTGGTGGCTATGGAAAAGAGGGGGAGAAAGAGGAGGATTAAAGAGCATTGAAAATAAGAACAAGGAAGGAGAGTAGGAAGGAAGGAAGGAAGAAAGGATGAATGAAAAATGGAAGGAAGGAAGGAGGAGAGGAGACGAAGAAAATAACTAAGGCAGGCAGGAAGGAAACTAAAAAGAAAAAAAAAGCAGGAAGGAAAGAAGAAAGGTAGACCATATAATAACAAAAAAATATATGGTCAAGTAAAGGATAAATGCTCTTCGTTATAAAACAAGAGGAAAAAGGAAGTAAGGAAAAGTTGCTGTGGGAGTTTAATGTAATACCCAACAACGTCACTCAGTCAGTCAGTCGAGGAGATGGTGGTGGTGGTGATGGTGGTGGTGGTGGTCGGTCTTCTCTATCAGGTGGGTGTGTGGTGTGTGGGGTGCAAGTTAACGTGGTGGTTTATGGAGGTGGTGGAGGTGGTGGTGTGGGTTAGCGCGCTGGTTTATGGTGTCGGCGGCGGGTTGTTGAGGGGCAGGACGGTGGCAGTCTGGAGGTGTGACGAGCAGGCGTTAAGGCGAGGAATAAGGCGATAAATGGGCGAGTGCTGAAACTTACGCCCACTCTGACTCCTCTTTTTTAGCCACAAGACAAGGAAAACGTCTATATTCTTAAACGTCTCGGGCGCCCATTACTATTTTCCAGGGTGTTAAGGCGAGGAATAAGGTGATAAATGGGGAAGTTCTGAAACTTACGCCCACTCAGACTCCTCTTTTTTAGCCACAAGACAAGGAAAAGGGAGGGAGGGAAGGAGAGGGTAAGGTCTATATTCTTAAACGTCTCGTGCATCACAAAACAGTCCATGACAACCCCAGCAACATCTATACGACAGACTTTTCAAACAGGCGAACTGAGGCGCCGATGACATTGAAGAAAGACAGAAGGAAAGAAGGGAAGGAAGGAAGGAAAGAAGGGAAGGAAGGAAGGAAAGAAGGGAAGGAAGGAAGGAAAGAAGGGAAGGAAGGAAGGATAGAAGGGAAGCAAGGGTGGAGTGGTTCTTTGTCATGAGTCCTAACCATCTTACATACTACAGGCTTTCGACACACGCCCTGACTAGAGGAGGGAGAATACGGGCTTAGGGCAGTTCGGTGGGAGGGGTTGGGGGTACGGGTGGTAGGGGGGGGGTAGGGGGGCGGGGAGGGCTTAATGAGATAATGGGGAGTGGAGGACGCAATGGCAGCGGGTGGTGGTAATGATGTTTGGGTGGAGAGAGAGAGAGAGAGAGAGAGAGAGAGAGAGAGAGAGAGAGAGAGAGAGAGAGAAAGAGAAAGAGAGAGAGAGAGAGAGAGAGAGAGAGAGAGAGAGATGGGGAAAATGTTATTATTATTATTACTACTATTACATATGAAAATAAAAAGTTGTGTTCATGCCACGACTCCCCCGGCTACTACTACTACTACTACTACTACTACTACTACTACTACTACTACTACCATCATCAAACCAACCCTCCTCTTCCTCCTCCTCCCCCCCCAACACCACTACCACCACTACTACAACTACCACCACAACCATCCCTAAAACATATCTCTTAGTAGCCTCCCTCCTAACACCTCCCCCCCCTCGCCCCCCCGCCCCCCTGCACCACCATTACCCTGAGGCGTCTTAATGGAAGGTAAACAGTTCTTGCCGTGCCTGTCACCACCACCACCAACACCACTACCAGCTACTTCTTCTTGCCTGATCTCACCACCTCCTCACACTGGGCTATTGACACACGCCCCGGGGTGAAAGAGCAACATGGGTAAGTGTCAAGGAGAAGAGGAAACAAAGAAGAAGGAAAGGAAAGGAGGAAAGAAGAAAGGAAGGATGGAGGGCTCTATATCACCAATCCTCACTACGCCTTACTGAAGGGTTAAAAAAGTATATACGAGAGTAGAGTAATATGGAGGTGGTGGTGTAATGGAAGAAAATAAAAGGGAAGGAAGGAAGGTAAGAAGGAAGGAGGATAAGTGGGGGGAGGAAAGAAGAAAGGAAGGAAGGAAGGAAAGGAGGCAAAGAGGGAGGGAAGAAGGGGAAGGAAGTAGAAAGGAACAAAACAGGGAAGAAAAAATATAAGGGACGGGAGAGAGAAGAAAGGGAAGGAAGAAAGGAAGGAAAGAAAGAAGGAAGGAAAGAAGAAAAGAATGGAGTGGGGAGAGAAAGAAAGGAAAAGAAAGGAGGAGGAAAGGAAGGAAGGTTTTACATCACCAATCAACACACTCTTAAAATAACATGTTAGCGTATCAAGGAAGCAAAGAAGGAAGGAAGGAAGAATCATTTAGCACCACGAGTCAGAAGTGAAGGTCGTTGGGAGCGTGTGACCTTGTTAAGAGATTGCAACAGAGTGTATATATTGCATTTCTGTGATTCCTCTTTATGATTCTCCATTAAAACAGACACACAGAAAGCCTAACACTGCATTAAGCGAACGTGAGCACTTTACTTATTGAATGTGTTTGTAGGTGACCATTTTTGTTTTTTACCTTTTTTTTTTTACTTATTGAATGTTTGTGTGACCATTTCGTTAACACTTTATTCATCTACTTTGCTTTTAACTTTACTTTTCAATTATTTATTCACTTACTTTGCTCTTTACTACTTTACGACTTTTTACTTATTTATTGACTTACTTTACTTTTTACTTATTTAATGTGTTCGTGTGTCCATTTCTCTTACTCACTTCTTTTTCTCTCATTCTTCTCCGCACCCAGCCTCGCCAACGTCCCTGTGATCGACCGAAGTGAGTGAGTGAGTGATGCCTTAATTCCCTTAGCAGATGAGAGCTCACCCTTCTAAACCCCTTCTCCCCCCCACCCCCTTCCAGTTCACACCTCTCCTCACACGCTCCTGGGTAAGCCGTCATAATTGTTGCCCCTCCTCCTCCTCCTCCTCCTCCTGGCTATTCTTCACGGCTCTCCATTCTCCCACGGCGGATCAGCCTTGCCCTCGTTCGAATCCAAGAGGTGGAGACCATGCAAGCGTTCGTTGTTCTTATGTAACTCCAGAAAGATGATAAATGCGTGTCAAGATGCATGTTCAAATCTGTCTTTTCTTGCCTCTCTTCTTCCCTTTAAATTACCTCACCACGTGGCTGATTCTCTCTCTCTCTCTCTCTCTCTCTCTCTCTCTCTCTCTCTCTCTCTCTCTCTCTCTCGACAGGTATGACAGTTAATAGTCGGAGGGGAGGGGGGAGGAGGGGGAGGCGGGGGGGTCAAGGTGGTAGGATTTGGGGGAGGACAAAGTGCCATAGGGGAAGGGGTAACTGTGGGTGGGGGACGTGGGTGAGGAAGGGAGGGGAAGGGTGATTGGAGGAGGAGGAGGAGGAGGAGGAGGATTAAATGGAAGGAGAAGGGGCTATAAATCACGACGGGAACATTATTTTGAAGGGGAGAATCTTCGCAGGAGGGACTACCGGTATTTAAGGGGAGGGGGAGGAGGGGGAGGAGGGGGAGGGGGGGGGTCAAGGTGGTAGGATTTGGGGGAGGACAAAGTGTGCGGGGGGAAGGGGTAACGGTGGTGGGGGGTGTAGGTGAGGATGGGAGGGGAAAGGGAAGGGTGATGGGAGGAGGAGGAGGAGGAGGAGGAGAATAGGGTGATGGTAACGGAAGATGTGGAGGAGAGATGGAGGAAACTTTTGAGGAGGAGGAAAGGAGTGAGAGGGGGTGGATGGCGTGGCGTGTGGGGTGAATGAAATAGTGTGGCTGGGGTGTAGATTGAGGGATGTGGATGGGGTGAGGTGGGGAGGGGGGAGGGGGGGAGATAGAATAACTTGTCATGGGGTGAATTAAAATGGAAATATAGAGTGGGTTGGGATGGAATGGACGTGTGGGGAGGGATTGACGTGGTAGTGTGGGTTACTTTAATCATGTGGATGCAAATGGATGAGTCGTATGATGGAGTGGATGAGAAAAGGTTGCTGATATAGGAGTTTCAGGGTTGTTGGTTGTGGGTTAAGTGGTTGATTCTGAGAGGGTTGAAGGGGACTGTGGCGTGGTCGGGGTGGGGGTGGGGGGTCGAAGAAGTAGGGGGGAATAGAGTGGATGAGAAAAGGTTGCTGATATAGAAGTTTCAGGGTTATTGGTTGTGGGTTAAGTGGTTGATTCTGAGAGGGTTGAAGGGGACTGTGGCGTGGTCGGGGGGGTGGGGGTGGGGGTGGGGGGGAGAACTAAATGGTGTGAAAATGGTTAATGGTGGAGTGGTTGAGCTCAAGTGGAGTGGTGGTTATGGTGGCTAAAATATATAATAAAAAAAAACTAATAAATCTTGCCTAAACTGTAGAATGGAGGACACTTTTAAAGGGGTGGATTGTGGAGCAGTAGTGGCGGGGGGTGGGGGAATGGGGTGGAGGGTGGAAAAGGGAGGAGGGGGGGGGGATCGAAGATGTTATAATGGAGAGTGACAGTATAGTGAGAAGAGAGTGGGGGTTGGGGGGGGGTAAGGTAAGGGGGGTAGTTGAACAAGGGAGTGTATAAGGAGTTAGAATGTATGGTGCAGGGCGTGGTGTCGGGGGCCAGGGATGCGTAAGGTGAGGTCAAAATGGTGTAGATATGTCGTGTGGTGTTGTGGGAAAGAGGTGAAGAAATAGGTGGTGTATATAGTGGAAGGAGGTGCTGAGAGAGTAGGAGTCAATAGTGGTGTGGTGTGACGTGGTGTGGTTATGTGGTATTGAAGAGTTAAGAAGGCATAAGGTGGGGGGGGGGGGGGTCAAATGGTGTTGATCAGATGGTGGTGTAAGAAGCTGGGTGGTGATGCATCCATGACGTAGAGAAGAGCAAGGAGGAGGTGGTGTAAGGAGTGCAGGGAGTGGTGGTGTGGTGTTGAGGGTGTGCTGGGGAGGTGTATATATAAGGTGGTCAATTGGTGGTGTTGAGAGGTTGTGGGGGTGATGAATTTATAGCGTAAAGCAGAGCAAGGAGGAGGTGGTGTAATAAGTGGTGGTGTGAGTTCGTTGTGGAGGCGGTGTACATGGGGTGGTCAGGTGGCATAAATCGTACGGCGTGTCTCAGAAATAACGACGAAGTGCGATAGATGTGGACTGACAGGCGTGAGTGACGTGGGGGTGTCGATGGCCTGGAGCTGCTGTGCCGGCAATGCTATCGACTGGGACGCGATAATGGAAACGATGCGAGGCTGCACGTGGCGACGGCGGTGGTGGTGGTGGCGGCGGTAGTGGTGGTGTGGGCGGAGGGAGTGACAGGATGGAGTACAGGCGGGAGTGTGTGGAGAGGCCGTGGCAGGAAGGAACACAGTGCGACCCTTTAATGTCACTTGAATGTTCGCTTCAGGGAGCCGAGTAGGGTGCGGGGAGTCGTCGTGCCGTGCCCCCCCCCCCCCCTCTCCTCGTCCCGGCAGGAGCTATCGACGCACCGTTGTTCCCTAGGACGAGCGTGTCAGGCGTCCGTGCCACATAAAGACACAGCGCTGGTTGGTTTGGTCTAAGTCTTCCACAGGTGCTCCTAAGGCCTCGGGTGCTGGCGGTGCAGGTGAGCCTCGTGCCGCCACTCACCTGCCAGCCGCTGCCCCGCACACCACCTGACACCTGTACTGGGGTTACTTGATGGGCTAGACTCAATCTGTCAGGTGCAAACAGGCGTCCCAGATGCTTCCTGTGGCACCATGTCCAGCACCAATGCCCGGCCCGTGCCACCACGAGGGCGGCCCACCAGGTGCATGCGCTCCACAGACAGTGTCGCTGCCCCACCCCACCGTGCCCGGCCCCGCGCCACACGCCCACCACATTCCTCATACAAGCTGCTCCCTCCTCCAATATTGCACAAGTGGCCACGGGAGTCTGAATGCTCGCCAGCTGAGGCACCCAGACACACGTAACGGCGCCTCCAGCCATCCCCAGCAACCCCGAGTATTGCAGCGGCCGTGTTAGAACACCCCCTGGTGGCCACCACACCCCCTCCCCTCCCAGCCGAGCCTAGTCGATGGCAGCCTTCCCTGTCTTCCCCTCTGCCTGCCGGCCTGCCTGCTGCCTCCCTGCCTGCGTGGCGCTGCACTTGTTGGATCGATAACCTCGGGTCGGTGGCAGGCGGCACACTTCGCCGCCGCCGCCGCCTCCACCACTACCTCGGCACTGGCCCCATCGATGGTCAGCTGATCTCGCTGCTGAATGCTGTCCCCGAACCCCGGCGACGATGAAACGATACTCACCTCACTCACCTGTAGTGTTCCTCGCCGAGCCTCCTCCGCGGGGCGCCGTCAGGGCCCAGGGCGTCTGGGAGGGAGCTGGGGAGCAGGGGTCACACGGGACGGAATATAGAACACCGTGAGCCCGTCTAGCCAGACCGACCCAGGCACCTCCACTACGTCCAACACACACACAAACACACATACACACACACAGATACAGACAGACAGACAGACAGACACACACACACACACATACATTCATGTATACGGCCCTCACAAGGCCAGACAGAATAAGCCCCGTGCTGCGTGAGGCCCGAGCCGCCGCCGTGGGCCGGTGCTTTTACTCTCGCAGGCAGCCCTGCTGGGGTTCGCTCTCATACATTTGAATATTCTCGGTCCCTCCAAGTCCACACACTCTCCTCACAGACTCACCGTGCGCGCCTCACGCCTCCCACACACATCCCAGACTCACCTGTGACTGTTGGCAGAGAGATGCTGCAAGAGGAAGGTCCGAGTCCCGGGTAAATCCGTGCTAGTAATCCTGGGCTGGGCTGAGGCACTGCGACCTCCTCACGGCCTTCGCTCCCACTCCGCCATCTTGTCTGGCCCACGACCGAGGCACAGCCTTCACACTGCACTCTTTTACTCACTTTTCGCACCTTTCCTATAAGATTTCAGGCCTGAGCTTCCACACACACACAGCCTGTAACTTCACACACACTTTTCACCGGATTCCAGGGTGAATAAACTCCTTGGGCTGGAGATATAAGGCGAAATGACGCGGAGCCCCACCAACACACTGCACCGTCACTCGGCTACGTACAGATTGACTGGAGTTCGGTGCGTCCACGCATGTCACGTGACTGTACCAGAGCCGGGCGTACCGCCAGCCAACCAGCGGCCCGGGACCACTGCTGGGCGGGGCGAGTCGTCCCGTCCCGCCGCCCCATTGGAGGCCGCGCCATGGGTGGAGCCTCGCCGCTCCCGACCGCATGGTCATTGAGTGTCGACCCGGGGACTTCAATCAATGGGCGAATCGATAGACCATCAGTGGTTATCGAGGCCCTCAGGTCGAGGGGTCGATAATGGTCATCGTGGGGGGCGATCTGTCCCCCCGAGGGCTCGAGTTTGTCGACGAAGGTCCTGGTGCCCTCAGCGATGCTCCCCCCCATGCACAAGGTGTTCACTGCTCATCCCCGGCACTCTTCTCGTGGGCATCCCTCTCATCCCTCACTGCCGGGCACCGATCACAGGATGCCCACACCACATGGCATGGCTGAAGGTGGACGTGACAGGCTCATGTCCCCACCCTCTCCCTTGTCCGGGGCAGTGTAAGGGAAACGCGGGAGATCAATATTGGAGCCAAAGCAGCCTCGCCTCGCTCTCGTCCTCGCCCCTGTGGGCACGCTGGGGCTCAGGATTGTGGCGTGGCACCAGACTGGGCAGCCGTCGCTCGTGGTATTCATCAGTGGTCAGTGTTTGGTCAGTGTGCCCACCACCGGACGATGCGAGCTCAGCGTGGCTGGCCGACTTTTTGGATTGAACCCTAATGATGTATTGCACACGAACGTTACAGATTGTTTGACTGACCCACGACTTGACGAATGCAGTTTATTGCTCACCATTGCAGCGTACGAAGTGTTAGAACATTAGCCCGAGTAAGTTACGACCTTCCCCCACTCAAGATACTGCACGCGTCAACGCTCTCTCTCTCTCTCTCTCTCTCTCTCTCTCTCTCTCTCTCTCTCTCTCTCTCTCTCTCTCTCTCACACACACACACACACACACTCACTCACTCACTCACTCACTCACTCACTCACTCACACACACACACACACAAGAGTAACTGTTAGACTTTTTAGAGAGAGAGAGAGAGAGAGAGAGAGAGAGAGAGAGAGAGAGAGAGAGAGAGAGAGAGAGAGAGAGAGAGAGAGAGAAAGGAGTTTTTTTGAGACCGATTTTCACTGTTTTCTTCATATAATTAACAGAAGAGACGTACAGCTTTAGTCTAAACACACAGTAAGTTGGTAGACCCTTTCCTCGCAGCTAGTCACGTGTGGTAGGAAGAAAATGTGAGGTGAAAACAGAGAGAGAGGGGGACAGGGTGAGCTGGCCGGTGGAGAAGAGACTGACCCGTGAATCAGAGTCGCATGTTTAGAGCAAGGCGCATCGATTGTCCTCTCTGCCACTGTATAAATAGGGGAGGTGGAGCCCTGCGAATAATGCATTCACGGACCTGAAGAAGGCAAGTGGCAGGGACGTTCAGTGATCCAGGCTGTGCCTCGAGGCCAACACGAAAATATTGCATCTTTGTGTTCCTCGGGGTCAACACCGTGCATGAACGTTGGTACCAGTGTAATGGCGAGACATGGAAGTACACCTGGCGTAACTGTGGCTGCAGGCTCCGTTATGCAAGAATGGAAGATAGTGGTGCAAAATGGAGGCAGGATGGGGTTGAGTCATCCTCAGGTGGCACCTGTGTTTGTAGACGAATATGTGATGAGCGTAATATAAAGCGAATATAAACGGGCAGCAAAAGTTGTTGGATTACTCCTACAAATCACACAGTAATGAGGAGACTTATCCGGGTCTTTTTAAAAAATAGTAGTACTACGGTAATGAATAACGTTCTCGTGGGTAGTATTACGGTAATGAATAACGTTCTCGTGGGATGAGTCCCATCAGAAGTGACGCGTGCAAGTGGATCCGTTACTGGACATGAAACAAGTGATTCAACGAAAAACGGATAGGTGCGAGGGGGCAACAGACCTTGTGAGAAGGTATTTTTTTTTAGGTATGAGAGCAGCACGTATAGCTCATGGTAGAGAAATAAAAGAATCCCAAAGAGATGAAATTGTGCGCGCATGGGACGGGGGTACAGTCTGATGACTGCAGTGCAGCGAATCGCTGCGAGTGTGTGAAAGTGGGACTGTGGGACTAAGAGCGTGGGCGTGCACGGGCGCGGTCAATTGTGCATCTCAGTCATCATACTGACGATTAAGAAAATAGAAATGGATTTGGGCAGGTCATGCCATGTCATGCCATGACACCCAAAGTAACAGTGTGACAACCAAGAAATAAAGAAATCAGGGGAGACGGAGATACGAAACTAGAGCATTTGCCGAAGCAGGACGGAATAGTAACTTTAGACAGAGGTGGAGGATGTTGGGAAGGGCATTTGTTCTGTAGTGTGCCAGCAGTGGCTGCAATTGTGCGTGGAGGAAGTGTATGATTAGGGAGAAGTGAGCTTACTTCTGTGAACTCTCCACCCCCTATATAATTATTTATATATACGCTCCACTCTCAACTCGACATAAGAGCGAATACTCGGAAGGAACAATATACGTTTCAACGACTGATATATGGATTGGCTGTTCATGACCATTCATTTTTAGTAATAAATAAAAGTTGGTCCATTTTGCTGATGGTTTACTTTTGTTTCGTAATGCGAAAAAAAATAACGACGTTGAAGCGACGGCCTGATTGACAGATAGACCTGGCAGTTGGGATTCATTCCATAAAAGTTGAAGGTAAACCAAAAAGAAATTATAGATGTAAGGAAGAAGTGACGAAAAATTGGAAGATGAAAAAAGAGGGAGAGAAAGAAGGAAAGACGGAAGGAAGGTCACCGAAGATAATTAAAGAACGAGTGAAGAAAGAAAATTAGATGGGAGAGAATGTAAGACACACACACCTCGGCTCCTTGCTGACTGCTAAGAAATGCTGTTTTGAGTTAAGATGTTCATTATCTCCAGATCGACAGTGAGAATATTAAATCTCACCATGAAATAAACGGTGAAAACGTAAGAGCGTACACTAGGTCGGCAATGCTGCTGTTTCCGCGTAGCCTCAAATTCTAACTTCTCCCAACAGAGCACTGAGGCAACAAATAAAGCAAGGAATGTTGAAATTTGTGATAGAAGCCACTCGATTTAAGAACAATAAACTACCATATAATTATTTACACATCTAGACAATCACACCTCACTGCGAACATAGTAAAATTTCATTCTTTTCGTGAATTTCAAGGTGTTGCAGAATTTTAGGTCACTCAGAGCTAGAAATTCGGGTTCTTAAAACTTTTTCTATATACCGGGAACTTGTTTTACTTCAAGCATCATCATCACGGTCCATTTTGAAGCCTCTTTACCTACCTATGAACTGCGTGTCTGCCGCTGTCTGGTGTTTGTGTATTTATTTGTGGAGTGGCGACGCAGCGAGTACAGTCTACCTCCGTCTATAGTGAAACCTGATTGGCGAGATCGTTTTGGCGTTGGCTCCCGCGGGTCCTCTCCTGCCGGTCATCTACCACACAGTCCTAACACCTAACTTTTCTTCTCTCATATGTTAAGTATAGATAACATACGAGAGGAAGAAATAGGTGTTGGGACTGTTGCGGGCTAGTGCTGTGGCGCGACCCTGGCTTGTAAGAACCCTCGTGCATATAGGGTAACATATGTGAAAGGGGAGGCAAAGGTATAAATATGAACCTTGAGACTATAGGTTGGCTGAATTATTTTTTCGTCTTAAGGATAACGTCTACGAAAAAGTAACTATTGATAATTTATACCTTTTAAGTATTTAGGCTCAGACGCGTTCAGCTCTCACAATAAATATCTTCAAAGGCCACAAAGAAGACAAATCGAGTTATCAAGAGGTTTTTTTCACATCCATGGTGCAGAAGCCTTGTCAAACTATTCTTAGGCTCATAAAACTACCCACCATGGAAATACTAACACAACCTCTACGAAAGCCTAATCATATGTGGGCAGTGATTAGCGGGCTTTTTTTCCCATTATTGTTTTCTTTTTTTTCCCTTGACCTGCTTCCTTTGCTGTATAAAAAAAAAAAGCCCTAAAATGTCTGGGAATGGACTCCAGACCCTCCCATACAAAGAAGTATATGAACAATAGCGTCTCTATCGTCGGGTGTATTTCGAAGTATAGACGTCAGGTGTATTTCGAAGTATAGGTTCAGGTGTGTTTCGAAGTATAGACGACAAAATCTTTCTCTTATCCTTATCGGTGACCTCACTTTCTTCCCCGAGATTGTGCATGGGGCATGGTGGGTCCCGGGCCGGTGAGTCACGTGACCAGGGGTGAGTCAGGGGTCACCAATGGCGGCACAAAGACCTGGTGAGGATGAGGAGCCGCGCACCAATCACGGGAGGAAGGGGCGTCTTATACCCTTGCTTATACTCACCTCTACCTCCTCTTTCGGTCCTTCCTCCTCACCTCTTCCTTGTTCTTTTCCGCTTTTTTCTTACTTATATGTCCCTTCTTAAATACCTGCCTCTCCTCCTCCTCCTCTTTCCTCCTATGCCTCCCTCACCGTTTTTTCCTACCTTTTTTTTATCTCCTCTCTGTCCCTTGCTATCTTTCCTTCTTTATCTCCTTCCATTCCTCATCATTGCTTATTCTTTCCCTTCCTCATCTCTGTTCCTTATTACTCTCTCTCTCTCTCTCTCTCTCTCTCTCTCTCTCTCTCTCTCTCTCTCTCTCTCTCTCTCTCTCTCTCTCTCTCTCTCTCTCTCTCTCTCTCTCTCTCTCTCTCTCTCTCTCTCTCTCTCTCTCTCTCGTTCCTCTCTCTCTCTCTCTCTCTCTCTCTCTCTCTCTCTCTCTGTCTCCCTGCCATCCTTCCTTCCCTCCTCCCATCTTCCTCTATTTCCTCTCCGTCGCTTGTTTTCTGTCTTTCTGTATCTCCTTCCTTTTCTCAACCTTGCCTACACTTTCCCATGTCTTATCTCTGCTCCTCATTACTTTCCTCTCTGTGTTTCCCTCCTTCCTTCACTCTTGCTTCCTCCCTCTATACTCTCTCTGTCCCTTGTTATCTGTCCCTCTTTATCTCCTTCCTTTCCTCAGCCTTGCCTATATACTCTTTCTCTGCTTTGCCTCTGTGTCTTTGTGTCTCTCTCCTTTCCTTTCTTCACTTTCGTTTCCTCCCTCCTTGTATACCCTCTCTGTCTCTTGTTATCTGTCCCTCGGTATCTACAATTCCTTTCCTCAACCTTGCCCACTCTTTCCGTCTTATCTATAGCTGTTTCTCATTACATGCCTCTTTTTTTTTCCCTCCCTCCTTCGCTCTTGTTTCCTCACTCTATCTCGTCTCTGTCCCTTTCCCTGTCATCCTTCCTCCCCTCACGTCTGCATGCGGCCTTCAATCCCCCTGGTCAGGCAACGCACCCTTTGTCAGTTCCTCCCCTGTCCTCTACTGTACTTGCCTCGTCTCTCATTGTCTGTCTCCTTTCTTTAATTCCAACTCTTATACTCCTGTTGCTGTTCGTCCTTACATCTTTTATCCTTCCTTCGCTTGTCTTGTTTTATCCTCCTTGTCGTTCTTTTCCGCTTTTTAACTTACTTTTCCTTCCCCTCCTCCTCCTCCTCCTCCTTCTCCTTCTTCTCCTCCTCCTCCTCCTCCTCCTCCTCCTCGATGTTAGACGCACGAGACGAAGATTGGTAACTCGGTACTCTCACACCAAGATAAGTATAGTGGCTTCAAGAAGATTGTTGTAGAATTTCATTATTGCTTGATAAATAGGAGCCCTTTGACGTAGAGCTGCAAGATTATTCAAGCTGGAACCAGAAATAGAGGAAGTTCGATGATGAAGTGCTCAGTATAAAGCATAATAAGAGGTTAATTGCTCTAGAGATCTTAGTGGTATACAATCTCGTCTGTTTGGCCCAGCGTTGCCAGATTATCGTATTCACCACATCGTATTTATTACTTTTAAGCCTCAAACTTTCGTACCTACACAAATAACGATAGAAAATTGAAGTTAGCGTTAAAACTCCTATTTATTGATGAGTGTTTGTTTGTTTTTGCTATAGTTATCGGTCAGAAACTACGAAAATGCAATGCGATGAGTACGATATTCTGGCCTTACATTATTCCAAAAGCGCATTCAGACTGCTCCGACAAAACAAAGCAGAATGGGAGGTCAGATTCGGGTGGAGAGGTGAAAGAGTGCAAGTCGTAGGCAAAGGGAAATACAGACGAAGGAAGGCTATTCATATATACTGCATCATCTTCTCACCAACGTTTTTGCACATACGAGAATAGAATACATGTTTGTTAGGTTTCTTCCTCAGTGGTTCAGTGCATAACGATTCGTAAGCAAGGGGAAATACAGACGAAGGAAGACTATTCACGTATACTGCATCATCTTTTTCACCAACGTTTTTGCACATACAAGAATAGAATACATGTTTTTTTCGGTTTCTTCCTCAGTGGTTCAGTGCATAACGATTCGTAGGCAAGGGGAAATACAGACGAAGGAAGACTATTCACGTATACTGCATCATCTTTTTCACCAACGTTTTTGCACATACGAGAATAGAATACATGTTTGTTAGGTTTCTTCTTCAGTGGTTCAGTGCAAGACGATTAATTCCTCTCAAAACAAACTCGGCCGCCACCTCCTCCGTGCACCTTAACATTCGCCGAGCCGGAGATGCAGCGTCGCGGCGGCCATTTGATGTCGTGTCCCTCGGGTATAGCGTCAGACCATGCACCTAATCCGGACCCCGGGGGCTGTGTGGTCTGGATATCTATGTGAATCTCTGTAAATCCTCCTCCCCTTCCTCCTTGTCGCCATCTCATCTCCTTTCCTCCTCATTCTCATCATACTGTTCCTCCTCTTGTCCTCTCCCTCCCTTATCCACTATCGGCCTTTTCTCCCCCTCTTCCTCCTCCTCCTCCTCCTCCTCCTCGCCATCATGTGCCTCCTTCCCTTCAACACTCCTTTCCCTCCCTTTATCCCTCCCTCTCTCCTTCTCCCTCCCTCCCTCTCTTCCCTCCTTTCCTCCCTCCTCCATTCCGCCACAGTGAACACAACCACCTTGCCTCCTCCCTCCCTCCCTCCCCCCCTCCCTTTTTCTTCCTCCCTCCCTCCCTCCCTCTCTCCCTCTCTCTAAGTTATTATCTCACCACCCCTCTTCCTCCCTCCCTCCCTCCCTTCCCCTAACCTCCCCTCACCCTCCCCTCTCTGTTCCTTTTAACCTGTCTCTCCCTCTCCTCCCTGCCCCTTCTGTTCTTATGCTCTCTCTCTCTCTCTCTCTCTCTCTCTCTCTCTCTCTCTCTCTCTCTCTCTCTCTCTCTCTCTCTCTCTCTCTCTCTCTCTCTCTCTCTCTCTTGGATATAGGCATCAAAGCTTCTAATCCTTCACATTTTCCTTTATTATCCCTCCTCCTCCTCCTCCTCCTCCTCCCTCCCTCTTCCCCCCTCCTCCTCCTCACCCCTCCCTCTTCCCCCTCCCCTCCATACGTCTTCTCCCCACAGCTTCTCATCCCTCTTAGCTTTTATATTGCGTTAGGATCCACGGGCGAGCATTGATTGGGGAGATGAGACGCAAGGCGGGGAGAGGGAGGAGAGAGGACCAGGCAGAGGGACGGGGAGAGTATAAGTAGCCAGGGTGGGTAGAAGGAGCACAAGGGGGAGTATAAGTTATGTACATTAAACTCCCTCCTTTCTCCTCTTCCTGATAGGCGGAGGGATGCTAGCGAGAGAAGAGTAAGGACACACGCCTGACATTAATTTGAGCGTCAGTTGCACGTTTAGTGAGAGGAATAGATGAGGAATATAAGAGATGCAAGTTCTTCCTCTAGATTTAAGGGGAAGGGTGTTAGCGGAAGAAGAGGGTTGGAACACATGGTACAATACAAGGCATGTTCAAGTATTGGGAGTTTATTTGCACGTTGAGTGAAGGGAACAGAGGAGCGAAAAGAGATGCAAGTTCTTCCCCTAATTTCTGTATGGCTAGAGGGCGTGATGTTACCGGAAGAAGAGGACCATGGACGGAGGACAGTAGAAGGCATGTTTAAGGGTGTTTTGGAAGTTTATTTGCACGTTGATTTAGGGGAATAGAGGAGCAAAACGAGATGCATGTTTTCCCCTTGTAGGTTAAGTATGGCTACGGAGCGCGATGTTAGCGGAAGAAGAGGATATAAGGACTCACGAAGGACTGTAGTAGGCATGTTTAATTAAGGGAGGTTTGGGAGTTGTGTGCACGTTGAGTGAAAGGAAAAGAAAGACAAAGAAAGTTTAAAGCTGTTCTCCCGGGTTTGTCTATACTGCTTAATTAACGGAGGGATGTTGGAGGAAAAGAAGTAAGTAAGAACACATAGAGTAAGCATGTTAGAGTGTTTTCTGAGGTCAATTTTACGTACAATAGGAGGATAGATTTTGAAGGGGTGGAAGAGTATAGAAACAAAAGTGATAGGGTTAAGGGCGTGAGGTTAGGTTAGGTTAGCTTTGACACTACTATATAGAGGCTATGTTAAGTTATGTTAGCTTTACCATTATATTCTGGAGGAACGGTGAAGGGAGGGACGGCAGTTACGTGTTCAGGGCGAAGAGTTAGGTCATGTTAAGGCATTATATATGGAGGACGCGTAACGGAGAGCTGTATAATTTTAAGGCTAAGAATGGCAAAGTTACTAAGGAGACATAAGTATAGGGTTCGTTGTATTCAAGATATTATTAGAAAACCAAGAACGTAACATAATAGGAGCAGTGACTAGCGGGCTTTTTTCATATTTGTTTCCTTTTTTTATGCCCTTGAACTGACTCCTTTGCTGTAAAAAAAAAAAAAAAAAAAAACCGCCAGTACACGAGACGGCAGCGAGCGGCGTGACTCACATCGACTTAATACTCTTCGTTCTCTAATATCTGAATACTACGAGGCCTACCAAGGTTTTTTTTTTTTTTAGCAGCATTGTCATCCTCAAGTTTAGGGTGAAGGGGTGAGGGGGTAGGTACTCTATAGGGAGGGAGGGTAAAGGACGGGGTGAGGGGTGTGTGCCAGGCGAGGGGTGAGCTCTCCCAAGTCAGCGCGGTGCCTCTCTCTCCGCCTAACAAACAAACACACGCCCGCCGCCCGCCCTCCCGCGCCTTAATCTCCCTCGTTAATCAGGGAGGGACGACCAGCGAGCGGCCTTCCTCCCTTCCTTCCTCTTGTATACGTGCTTAACCTTCCTCCTCCTCCTCCTCCTCCTCCTCCTCCTCCGTACCGTCTTTTGCACTAACTTCTCCGGCAGCTCCTTTTTTTCTTCTTCATACTCGATACCCAAGAGACAATAATTTCATTTCGCTTTAATTGATATGAAACTGAATAATGATCTCCTGCTCATCACGTTAAGCAACATCCAGTTCTCGCGTGTTCGTCAAATCGTACGCAGCCTTCCAATGAGTCTACTGTTACCACAAAAAAACATCGCACTGCAGGGTTCATATTTTACACCTTAGCCCAATTTACAAGTGTAGTTTATTTTCCGTAATTTGAATGAATTGGATGATAAATTGGATTGGATGAATAGGGAACTCCTTATACCATGTGGTTTATTCCGGGTATGAGCCAGATGGAAATATTGCCGGAACCTCAGAACACTAAAGCCGCGTCTGGAAGTGCCGTTCATGCCTGTGTGCCGCCGAAGACGCTGCGCAGAACTCCCACTCCTGAATACATCCTGGATCCTTGCTGTGAACTTCTTGGCTTCTTGACGGCACAAAATAAAACTCTGGAAGCTACGATGCAAACAGAACATGATGCGGACCCCACGTCGATCCTGCAGACACGCTTTGTGATCTCTCACCCAAAGCAAAATGCAGGGAAAGGAATAGCTTACATCAGACAGAAAGAGAAGGAATAATAAAAGCCTTGTCCTGCTAATAATGGCTGATGATAATGATGGACCTTGATTTCAGGTCTCTCAATGTTACTCAATCTAAATTATTAGTTGTGTAAAATACATGACATTTGTTTTGTATATTTTTCCTATAAAGTAAAGAAACAAGACATGCAGATATGTTGCAGGGAGTCTCCATTACATCAGCAGCATACTGGTGATGCAGCTTCCGTACCCTAGACAGGATGTGGCCGGAGGAAGCGATATGAGGGAAACAGGTGTGCACAGAGGTGGTGTGTAAGGTGGATGCTGACGGGGCGAGGCGTGCAGCAGCATCACCACCACCGCCGCCGCCGCCGCAGCCTCCCAAGACAAGCACAAGGCACACACGACTCGCTGCCTCGGTCTTCATATCGGGGCGCCGTGAACACCGCTTATAGGAATACGCGGGTCCCGTCCGCGGCCGTGGTGACGCTGACCCCCGCCTGCCGCGCCCTGCCGCCTGGCGTGCCTCGTCTGCGCCCTGCCGGGGCCTCGGGGTGTTCTGGGGACGTGCAGGACAGTCTCGCCCATCTGTTTATGGCGCCGTGCTTCCCCTCCGAACGAGACACTGTGTGAACACTTTCTTGATAGAACATATCATTTCATATCGTTCTTTTTCAGATGTGTTCGCTTGCTCTAATGTTATCGATCAATATTCTTCATCAGTAATGTGTTTCTGATTTGGAGCCGTGTGGTGATCAGCTCCAGTGTGGCAGTGTTCAGCAGAACACGCTGCGGAATGCTAGTTAGAACTTTGTGCGTGGCGATGAATGACACAACCCTGCGTGCCGCGCCGCGTCCTCCGCCGCGGCTCACCACCATACATGCTCCGACTGTCGAGTGGCTGGTCGGTGTTTATTCAGAGTGCAGCCGCGGCCTCGGCCCGCACACAGCGGACACGCTCTCCCTTGGAGACAGGCCGGCACCGCGGCAGCACGGCGGCTACGTCACAAGCCAGTAACAGCGGTAATAGCTCGGCAAAGCAGCAGAAGTAATCTCTAGTAAAAAGCCTACAAATTCCTCGAACTGTGGCATTTACTGCCGCGGCCAACTCAAGGTCATGGTCTCCTCCCAAGCCAGTGTGAGCCGCGCTTTGCCAGTCTCGTCCCCAGCGACTGTGACACTGGTAATGCAGATAAGCTCAGCTATTGCATGTGGACCTGAAATAGTAATTTTTCAGATTTTCGCATCTCCGACTGGCGACAGCTAGTGCTCAGAGCAGCTTCCCCTTCACACAGCGTGCAGGCGCTGCATCACGACACAATGATGAGAGATCCGCGGAGACCGCCGCCGAGCATCTCAGGGCATCGACTGAAGGTGCATCTGTAAGACAGTTCAGCAAGTTGGTAATGGTTGTCCTGCGTTAAGGCAGCCCGCATGTTACAAGTGGTCGTATTGTGAGCCACGATCGAGGGCACGTCCGTGCATCAGGAATCTATAATTGTCGCATCGCGCGGCGGCGAGTTTCTGACACACCGTATTTATTGAGTATAGCGAAGTGTGTGTGTGTGTGTGTGTGTGTGTGTGTGCCAGCCTGGGTGCTGACACCACCTGTCACCATGACTCAGGAGGTGCTCATCTCAGGCACGCCAGCACCAGCCGGGGCGTGGCGGCGGGAGGTGCTGGTCGTGACACAGGCGGCCCGGCGACCCGAGTGTCGCCGCCACGGGTTCACCATGGGATGAAGGTGGAGGTTCTGCGACGCTGCTGCCCTCCAGGGGTAACGGACAACACCCAGGGATGATGAACGAGCAACACATTCTGTCAATATTAAGCTTCTCTCCCGAACGTTTGGAGGCCACGCGGGACCGCCTGGCGCCCGTCCTGTGTGACTCCCTCGAGCAGCTGACAGAATAAAAACGCCTGCCCTGCCAGCTGTGGGAGTGTCCGATGTCTACACTGATGGACCGCGAATCAAGAAAAAAAAATAATCGTTCATATGATTTTCTTTTTTTCCGTATATTTTGTCTTTACAAGCAAGGCCTTTAAACAGAGCCAATGAGCATGACCGAATGGCTACCCCTTTTGCGGTCTCGGATTTGTCGGTCTGTTACTGCAATGGCCTCTGTACTGAAGATACAAATTCGGGAAGGCGGAGTCATTTGAGCGTTCCCGTAATTAATACACGCGACAGCCAATTAGTTTCTGCGAACATCACCCACGGTCATCACGATAAGCCTCACTCCCTTTTTAACTCAACAAATTCACGCACCAGCAAGCTTTACCAATGAACTTAGTCGCCTTACACCCTCACACCCTCACCAAGCCCACCATCACACCAACACCACGCTCATCATCACACCCACTTCTCAGAGCTCCTCACACCCAACTAATTACAACCCACACAACCCACAACCCACACAACACCGACCATGCATGAGGCGTCCACACCCCGATCACACAACCAAACCTTCACGTTTTCGCCATAAATTATTAGTATTATCGCCTATCGCACACCACCCCTTGCAACAGCCATACCAGTAAGAAAGGTTCGGCAAGTCTCAGAAAGTTCCAAAAAATGGCCATGTATATATAAAGCGAATTGTGGATGGCCATGTTATTCTTTCTTTAAACAGTAATTGATGGGATATGGAGGAAGGGGGGGGAGGGACAAGGTTAGTTTATCCCTGACCCTAGTTACAAAGCTATACCGACCATGGAGGTAGAATTGGTGGAGTCGACACGGCCCGCTAATCCCATTCATTGAGGTGAAGCCGACGAACTATCAAATTTACGGCCAAAAGATGGGGGTGGGCGAGCCTGGCCGAGCCCACCTGACCTGACACCACCTGACACCTGGCCGTAAAAATGACAGCTCGGGGGGATTCACTTAATTGGGCTGATGTCGACTCCACCAATTTGACCTCCATGAAACTGACCCACACACATGCGCTCCAGTCTTGCCAAATTCCCAAACCGCGATCCATTATCTTCATGACTTTATTCTTTTCTCTTTAAGCAGTCATTGGTGGGATGTGGAGGAGGAGGAGGGGAGGGACAAGGTCAATTTATCCCCCCCCCCCCACACACACACACATACACACACACTCTCGTCGTAAACTCTCAAGCCAAGGACCCATCACCTCCATTACATAACCATTACCTCCATTAGCTACCTCTGTTCTCTTCCACTCCCCACACGACACTCAACGAAGCTTTCAATTCTTTAACTTCAGCCTCACGTGCATGATGGATTCCCTTTCGCTTCTTGTTGACGGGAGAGCTACGACGTTGTGGTTCTTGGGCCGAGTCATTTAACCTATTACCTTCAGGCTCTTACACTTCCCACACGACACTCAACGAAGCTTTCAATTCTATAACTTCATCAGCCTCACGTGCATGATGGATTCCCTTTCGCTTTCTTATTGACGGGAAGTTAGAGCGACGTTCTGGTTCCTGGGCCGAGGAGTCGCATGGCACAATGGCTGCATGACGTGGAGGGTCGTCAGCTTTTATTGACACGCTCGAACCCCGGGAGCCGCTGGCCGCCGACAATGCGAGTGAGTTGTTTATGTCGTATCGATGAGCCCGGCTGAATGGGAGGAGGGAGGGGCGGCGGTTGGCGTTGGATAATGGTGATGGTGGCAGGGATGGTGCTCCGCGGTTGGACTTCGAGGTGTAATCAGTAGTTACAATTGTGTGGGTGGGTGGATGGGTGTATATATACTCTCCACTGTACTCCACCGCCACACAGCCGTCAGTTCAGTTCTTCTCTCCACCGTGTTACACTTCCACCTATCATCGCCGCCGCATCAACAGGAAAACGCCGCACCCGCCCTCCGTTTCTTCTCCTCCCGGCATCTTGTTACGAGAGAACTAGTGAAGGAAAGACTTATAACAATGATAAATTTTAGCTTAAGATATTCGTAAGCTTCTCTGGTGTTACTTACCGTTTTCTGAATCATTTACTTATTTGCGTCAGAACCTCCATGGTGTTGTGTGGATGATAATAAAAAATTAATACCTTGGCAAACTGAAAAAATATTTGAGTTTTTTTTTCATTTTTCTCAATATCAAACACGTGTCTAGTGACCTGTCGTTGCGTCGATGATATTATAGTGTCTAGTGGCCTGTCGTTGCGTCGATGATATTATAGTGTCTAGTGACCTGTCGTTGCGTCGATGATATTATAGCGCCTAGTGGCCTGTCGTTGCGTCGATGATATTATAGTGTCTAGTGGCCTGTCGTTGCGTCGATGATATTATAGCGCCTAGTGGCCTGTCGTTGCGTCGATGATATTATAGTGTCTAGTGGCCTGTCGTTGCGTCGATGATATTATAGTGCTTAGTGGCCTGTCGTTGCGTCGATGATATTATAGTGTCTAGTGACCTGTCGTTGCGTCGATGATATTATAGTGCCTAGTGACCTGTCGTTGCGTCGATGATATTATAGTGTCTAGTGACCTGTCGTTGCGTCGATGATATTATAGTGCTGTGAGAAGACTTCGTGGTGATAGAGACGCCCAGAAGCCTCGACGATGCCCTGCAGGGTTTTCCTCGACCCCTCAGAAGGTAAAGATGGCTAGATTCGACGCTATATACAGCTTATTTATTTATTAACTGATTTATTTATTCATTTATTCATCTATATTTGCTCATTCATTTACTTATACTTTTATTTATTTAGGTTGTGGCAGAGGAGACAGGCAATGATGGAAAAACAAACCTAAAATTCAACGTGCTGCTCCATATAAAAGACTTGAGCTGACCGAAGACAACTAACAAATCTAATTTCTGCGTGGTGTCTAGATCCTCTGCTTTCAGAGTTTATTGTGATGAGGACTTACAATTTCCATCATGCTCCGCCTGTTTGTTAGGATATAGTCAGTCTCATTTCTTACTCCAGAGGGAGATTCGGGAGGGACATGATTTTCAGGGAATGGTTTTCTACTAAGACTACGAGGGTTTGTCCCCGCCACGGTTTCTCTAGTGATTTTTTTCCCCATCTTTAGCATCGAAATCCCCCATAATCACGTTACGATGAGTAGACCCTCTCTTAGTAACTGACTGATCATCTTCGTAAAACTTGTCAACATCGTCGTCACTGTAGCTAGATATTCGCGCATAAAACTTGTGAACTTGTAAATTGGTTTCAAATGTCATCGTCCTTCAAGTCAAACGATACCGATGCCACGCGGTCTTTTATGCTAAAGAATTGGAACAAGTTGTTTTAAATACTATGTGTGAACCAAAAATTCTACTTCTGTGTTCCTTCTTGCTACCCTCAGCCTTGCCTCTCCAGTTAAGCGCATGGCCGCTCTTAAACGCTCTTTGTTCTCCTGCTTTGTTCTTCGCCAAGCTTCCTCACCTCGCTGAGTTTACAATATTCCCTCTAATACTCGACAGTTTATCCACGAGTATACTATAACAAAGCAGCTTCCATTCTCAAAGTCGGTATGATGTAAGTATAAAGTTTCAGTGAACAGTTCTTAGCACCCTTTACTTCGCAGTCTCCGTGATCGCCACCGAGCCGATGAGGAAACGCTTGAAAGTCATTGCTAAGAAGCGTAAAACAAGTGTATAACCAAGCTCTCTGCAGCGATGAAATTGTATTCTTATTGCTTTCTTTACGTTCTGTTGTGCGTTTTCTTTTAAGAAGTTTAAACGTTTTACATGTGTTTTATTTGTCTGTTTTTCACCAAAACAGTTACTCGCGCAACAGGCAGCATCAGTCTGACTTTACGTGCGACTTTCAGATCAGTGATGGCGGCAAGGACCGTCAATCAATCAATAAAGGCATACGAGCGTCACCTCTCCCACCCTTCGACGCCAAACCCGGGGGTTCCTCGGGCAAGTCTCCATGAAGGCTCCCTTCCCATCCTCATGGATGGATCTATCGACTTGCTCAATCTTCGAACTCAGTGGCTCCTCCACTCAGGATTGTCTCTTACAGAAACAACCCGGTGAACGGGGTTGACGCCTGGGCAGCGTGCCACATACCCGTATATATAGCTGGGTTGGCGTTCAAGGACTATGCAGGTTGGACAGTCATTCCAGCGGTATCAAGTTGTTAATAATTGTTATGAATGTCCCTCCGCGCCCTTCCTCTAACAGCTGCGGCAGTGAACAGGCGTCTGACGTCACGATGATTTGACAGATTTGTATAAACCGTTGCGAGCAGTGGCATGACAACGTGACATCCAGTGAACAAAGTGTCACGGCAACCGCGGATATATTTTTAAAAGGCTCGACCATCTCCCCCCTGCACTACACGCTGGCTGCCATGAAGGGACACGAGGATACTTTTGTTCCAGCATGGCTTCAGCCGAAGGTTGATCTCAAGACTTCATGAGTTTATGAATACAAACAAATCAGTGTCGAATGATTGAATTTCCGGATTGTTTTCTGGCACGCGGACATAATGATTCTTTGCATAATGACTATTTAGTAGCCAGGAATTTTAAAACACTTGTGTCAGTGGACAGTTTTACCGTTTAAGATTCGAGTGAATAAATTCCGTATATCGGCGCTTGACTACCTGCAAGGTGTGTTGTGGGACAGTAACAAACGGCGCCACAAACTACCACCGCCGCCACCGCCACCTGAACCCACCGCCACGAGGCTCGTTAATTATGCAGCGGCGGGGCAGGTGAGGCGAGAGGCCACTCGGTGACTCCCACGCCGTCCATCAGGCGCGGCAGCACGCCACGCGGCACACGGCACGCCGAGGCACACTCACGCCACGCCCGTGCCGCGGCATTAACCAAACTTTACGTCGAACTGAATATTGATTCATAGCCGACCAAAGAACGAGTGATTGACGACAGCCTTACCAAGACCGCCGAGCCGCAGGAACGACTTGATTCCACCGCCCTAATTGACAGCACGTGACGCCTTGAGGCTTGCAATGGTCGTCTAGGAAAAGTGTTCCCACGAGGATCATATCTCTATTTTCGTTCCTTTTTTCTCACAGTGAGGAGGTCCAGTGGCCAAACAATCAAACAAGGAAAGTCAACAACATTGCTGGTTCCTATAATTTTTAAACTATCAATTGAATGCAACGAAGGCAGCCTCGTATACACTTGCTGCTGATGTTATGAGTGCATTTAAATTAAAGACAGAAGAAAGAAATCACACACTCGGACCTCTCCACTCCAACAAAGTGAATATAAAGTTTTGACCTATTAAAAAACGAGTGTTGAGACGAAAGCCGTCCACAACATCAGCAACGTGACTGAACATAACTACAGAGTACATTTTTTTTCTTCTTTTGGCGTGGTAATGGTGGCAGTCGTGTGATGAATAACTAAAGGCGCTCAGTCCCTAGACCTTTTGCATACTCTAATAACAACAAAAATACGAAATGTTGAAGGTTTTCGAGTACAAATTTATAGGGGCGAAATTTACTTTACCCTGGCGAGCCTTGATGTCTTATAATTTTCATTCCATATGTAATTGTTTTGATTTCTCTCTAATTCGCCTCGGGTGAAAAACAGCTGCGCGTGGCCCGCGATCTCTGTCTCCATCCCTTGTTCGTATACGGTCGGCTTTGCGGCCTCCATCATATCTACACGTCTTCGCTTTAATTGGGATGGTTGCTTTTGAGGCACTAGACAATCATTTCACTCCGATTAAACTTGCGCTTCATGCATGCTCCCATATCTAAGTGTTATGCTTGGCGCAGTGCTTCGTGTGCACGATATACGTTTTTAAGCTCCACTTCTTGAACTTTTTAGGCAAGGCGATGTTAGCGGGAAGAGAAGCGTTTCGTTCACTTGTTTCTGTGTTACGTTTGAGTAAAGTACAGCATGGTGAAGTTAATATTACTTTGCAATACGTTTTGTGAATAAGTATTTTAGATATCTTATTTTATTGAATGGTATCATGCGGTATTAATCTGCTTTATTTTTTCAGCGGCCATAACGTGGAATGTTCAAATTGCGCGGCGCTGGTGACATGAAGGTTTGAGTGACAAGGCAATGTTTGCCTAAATGGTCCGGTTCAAATGGTTCGGAGGATTCTATAGATTGGCACCATAACTCTTACTATAATAGCAGGGATATGCGCGCAATGGTTGCGTTGAACGGAACGCAATTAATGCTTTGAAAAATTACGGTGTCGCGCTAATAATGCGGAAGTCCCAATTGCTCGGTGTAACGGTAGCATGAAAATTATTAATTATATATATATATATATATATATATATATATATATATATATATATATATATATATATATATATATAGATATATATATATATATATATATATATATATATATATATATATATATATATATATATATATATATATATATATATATATATATATATATATATATGTAATATTTCATCGTGCTAAGAGAGTTAGAGCAAGAGCTTAACAATTAACGATACCCGCGACACGTGCTCCACAGGGTAAAACAGAAAACCAGAGCGGAATAATCTTATAATTCCCGGAGCTTCTTGAGAGTTAAGCAGGAGGAGGAAAGGCACACGGCATTAGAGAAGCCGAATGTGGCTCCAATTATTTAGCATGTTCTTTATATTATGCCAGTGTGATAACGGTGATTTTTTTAATAATAGGGAAGTTAAAGGTGTAAAATTCAGGCGGGAAAGTCATGTGAAAGCGTAGGTGATAACAGATAAATAAACGAGATGTTTCACTTTTCTTTAATTCGACTTTTCGCCTAAAAGATACGAGTGCTATGGAGAATGTGTGTGTGTGTGTGTGTGCGCGCGCGCTCGGCTGGCTGGCCGGTTAGTGCCGCGATGGATGAGTCACCCGCTGGGCGGCGTCAGCGCGGAGCCGCTCTGCTCAAACAAACCACGACGGACAGTGAAGCCAAGAGGCGGACGGACGGACTGACCTTGGGTGCATTAGCTAGGGGAGAGGAGGGAGGGAGGGAGGGGGGGAAGCCTGGCCTGGTGAGGTGCTGCTGGCCGGTCACCTGGCACGCAGCGGCCGCCCTAAATAGAAGCTCCAACAAAATGCTGTGTGTGTTGGGAGCAGCTCCACCCTCGAACACCCAACCAGCCAGATCACCAGCCAGCCAGCCAGCCACTCAGCCAGCCCGCCAGCCATCCGTCAACACGAACCTATAATTACAGTCGCTTGCCATAAGGGTAGTACCCACATTCGTGTTCCAAGGGTGCGGTCTGCTGTGAATTGTTTAAAGGTTGCCAAATGTCTCGCAGGGTGCCGGGGGGGGGGGGAGGCGGGCAGCACATGGCCTCGCGGCACGCCAACAGGCAGTATACGCACCTTTGTCCGTCGCCGCCAGCCCAGAAACGGTTCCATTATCCTGCCTTTCCGCCGTCATGAAAAATGGAACGTCATGCATTTGCTTCGTAACACCCTACGAGGCGGACTTCCTTAATGGGCCGAGTCTTTCTTCCCCATTTTCTTTCTTTGTCTTTGTCATCATGCTTTCGAAGCAACACCACGAGACAAAACGATAGGAACTGCAACGACAGTTTTTAATGAGGTGGATATGGCGGTTGTCTCTGGGTGATGTATGGTGCAGGTGGTGGTGGTGGTGGTGTGTGGCATCGATGTGTTTGTTGATATGGTGTCGAGTGTGTGCACTTAATTATAGTTCCGTGCATTGTGTGGGCCAGTTATGCAGTGCGAGTGTTTGGGACGGACGAAGTGGTGGGTGGTGCTGGTGCTGGTGATTGTGGTGTATCTATAGTGTTGATGCGGGTGATGATAAGAGTGGCAGTGGTGTAGCAGTGCTGATGGTGGAGCAATATGGCTTGTGGTTTTTTTATGTATTAGTGTTGGTGATGGTGGTACGTGTTGGTTGGCGAGAGTATTGATAACGGGTTGGCACCGCTGATCTTCCAAAACTGGTGTAGCGGTGTTGATGTGGTATAGTAGTAGTGGTAGTGATAGTGGTATTGAAGTGGAGGTTGAATTCATACCGATTTACCTATGTAGTGGTGTGATCCCTCACGTATACCGCTTTCATTTTCATGCCCAATAACATAGTGAAGTTGGCAGACAGGATGAACTGTATGTATGCTGTTAGTAGAAAAAGGGCGGAGCATTTAGAGGTTTGCGTCAGGGTGGATGTACAAGTGCCGCATCAGTGGATATGAATGTAGATAATCAGTGACGTGAATATCAGTGGAGCCATGAATGTAGATCTGACTGACTGACTGATTGACTGTTGGTGTAGGTGTTGTTGGGTCGATGATATGTTTGGTGTGACTGGCAGGTTCGTGGTTGTATTGTAGTGGTTTGTGACTACCTTCATTTGTGTGTATGTATCTGTTTGTTTGTTTGTTTGTTTATTGATTGGTTGGTTGGTTTATTTTAGGTATGTGGATGACAGTGTTGGTATAGAGCGGGGGTGATAGGTGCGTATATACAGGGTTTTGTAATCATCATCTTCTTCTTCTTCTTCTTCTTCTTCTTCATTTTCTTCTTCTCTTTCTTTTTCTTTTTCTTTTTCTTTTTTTTCTTCTTCTTCTTCTTCTTCTTCTTCTTCTTCTTCTTCTTCTTCTTCTTCTTCTTCTTCTTCTTCTTCTTCTTCTTCTTTTCTTTTTCTTCTTCTTCTTCTTCTTCTTCTTCTTCTTCTTCTTCTTCTTCTTCTTCTTCTTCTTCTTCTTCTTCTTCTTCTTCTTCTTCTTCTTCTTCTTCTTCTTCTTCTTCTTCTTCTTCTTCTTCTTCTTCTTCTTCTTCTTCTTTATCTCCTTTGCAGAGTGACGTAAGCAGTGTTAGTGGTGATCTCGTAACCGGTTGTTGGTGGAGGTTCGCGGCTGCCGGGGTCTAACGCAAGTCTTAGGAAAGAAGACTTACTAAAGATTGTGCTCATATAAGAGAGAAAGAGAAAAAAAGAAATACAAAACAGGTTATTTATTCATTGGGTCAAGCATATAATGTAGTTTCTCGTCGCTTATGCCGCGACAGATGACCGACACAGACATAACGGCAGCGGACATAATAGCTATGTATATGTATGTAATGGATAATGTGACCATGGAGGTAAAATTGGTGGAGTCGACACGGCCCGCTAATCCCATTCATTGAGGTGAAGCCGACGAACTGTCAAATTTACGGCCAAAAGATGGGGGTGGGCGAGCCTGGCCGAGCCCATTGAGAGGGCCTCCTGACCAACACCTGACCACGCCGCGTAAAAACGAAAAGCAGAGCGGATTCACTGCATGGGCTGATGTCGCTCACCAATTCTCTCTCCATAATGTGACCCTTTCACCACAGACCATACCTAACACACCCCCTTAGCAGCTGGCATAGATGGCCAGCAAGCGTCCGCGGCAAGGTTGAAGCCGACCTCTCATTAATGTTGCCTAATCGTCCGTGTTCCAGTTTTCACTATCGCTGAGTTATCCTGGAACCCCGGTGGCTGTCGCTTAGCTGTCCTGACACTCGGGTAGGCGACTGTCACTCATTTGTTGTGGCACACACCTGACCGTGGCCCTGTTTCGGTTGCCTGTATACTTAAAAATGCCGCCCGCCTGTCGTGTCGTCGTCCCGGTGTCGTGCGGGCTGCGGCTCCAACCATGCACCATTTTTCAACAACCTCCTCTGGTCTCCTCCTTCCACACACTCCCGAGGTGAAGAAGTGTCTCTACGGTAATGTCTTCAGTGGGCTCAGTAACGCGATGCCGTAACGAAATCCGCCGCAGTGTGAGTATTGAAGGTAATCCCTGACAGTTTGTTGGCCTCGCATGCACCAGTCCGTCGGGGAGGCAGGCAGGACTTGCAGGGTGGCCGCTCGTTGTCAGCAGCCGTCGCTCGAAAACCTTAAAAACCTCCTCGCCTTCCCGACCATCTTCGTGTCCTTCATCGTGACCTTCCTACTCTGCCATATATTTATTTACTCGCCTGATTTTTCACGTCCAAACTTCTTTCATCGTAAAATAAGTCTCTCCGCGTTTGCCTCGTAACTCGTAACCTTATCGGTGTTTCTACTGTCTCGTTCTTCTCGGCACGTTCCCCCGTTTATGTGATGGAAAACCGACAGTCCGTAATGACATTTAGGAGAAAAGGCGATCCATAGACCATTTAATGACGGAAAACCAATTACGTGAAAGAATAATTGGCTCCTCCCACGGAACGGCCGCTATTGGCGCAGCGTTTCTGGTCCGCTGCAGCTGATTGGTCGGCGCGCGGCAGAGGCGGGCGGCACGGACCGACCCGAGGAATAATTGTTAATCGGCGGGGGAAAAAAAAAGAATACGGAAAAAAGAGGATAGTACTTTCTTTTTGATGAATGTGTTGAAGAAGTGAATGATGGAGGACACTTACTTATCTCCTCCCTGAAGTGTAATGAATGCCAGGCCGGAGCGATGCAAGAAACCAAGGTGGGTGACGGATGCGAAAAAAAGAGTATAGTACTTTTTTTTAATTAATGTATTGAAGAAGTGAGTGATGAATGACGCTGATCTTCTCCCTCCCTCCCAATGAATGCCGGGCGGGAGCGATTGAAGGAGGTGAAGGAAAGGGGACGGCGAGGCAAGGAGAGGCGAGGCTATGCTATGCTATGCTGCTCGCCATGTTATAATGAACTCGTGCTGTGTACTGACTTTGTTGCGTGACGGTGCTGCTATGAGAGTGTTGATGTGCTGTGGTGCCCTGCGTAGAGGATATGTCTTAAGCATCACGAGACACTAACACACCACAATCAAGTTCTGCTTTAGATAATGGAACTCTTTGCAAATAATCCACATCAAGGCTGATTTTCAGGTTACCATCATGCGTGTGTTATTTTCAAACCCCCGAGAAGGAAAAAAAAAAGGTTCTACGTATTATTTGGGGCCTAATACCGCCGGCTTAAAGTTCAGAGCGTCGCCGCCAGATGACGCTACCTGTCGCCTACTCGTCTTGGGCTGATCTGAAATTGCCGTTTTCTTGAATATTTACTCTTATCGTTATCGTATTCCCGTTGAAGTAGATAGACACTGATTCGAAAAGTGTCCTAAGATTACTGCTGAATGGATCACCCCAAACGCGGAAGGGAAAATGGCTAGAATATAGGAGAAATTCGTGTATTGATCGGCAGTTTTGTGACGTCACGGTGGGCGGGGCGAAGGACAAGATGGCGACGGTGGACAGGAAGCTAACCCGTTGCGAAGAAGTATAGCTAGCACACACACACACACACACACACACACACTATTACAGAAGCATTGTTTGAGTCGCACCTTCAGGAGTTTCCGTTTCGAGACGCTGCGACTGTCGGAGAAGAAACGAGCGAATTAGTTTGTCTCTAACAGAAGGAAAGTTACGAAAAGAATGTTTGCAGTATTTTCAATTGTGTGTGTGTGTGAGAGAGAGAGAGAGAGAGAGAGAGAGAGAGAGAGAGAGAGAGATGAAAAGCAACAATGTTCGTTCGTATACGTGCCAAACTATTTATATATGTCCGTGTCCATCACAGTTCAACCTTCAATAACTCTCTACATCGTTCACACAGCTTAAAAACATTTCATTCGTAGAGAAGCAAAGTATTGTTGTGCTCTGTAATAATACGATGCAGTTTATTTGAATGATTTTGTGTCGATATCGAGAAACTATCATGGCGAACTTATGCTCAAAGAGTCTGTATGGCAAATGAGGCTGCTCTCTCTCTCTCTCTCTCTCTCTCTCTCTCTCTCTCTCTCTCTCTCTCAATATGACTCGATTTTGTGAAAAGTGTTATTTATTTTGTTGTACAGAGAGCGAATCAACCTTTGCAACCTATAAACCTCTATGCTGCTATTATGTTATGACCCGTGGACGCTACTACATAATTCCATCCTCCTAAAGACGGTACGTGTATATGAAGCTCCGATACTGTTTCGAACCTTAGCTTGACTTGGGAGGGGTAGCAAGACCCATCCCCTTCCTTTGCAACAATTATAACAGTAACACCATCATAAGCAACAACTGCGTATAGATTTAAGAGAGATAAAGAAAGTAAACAGTAATAACAGTAACATCATCATAATCAACAGCACGTAACTATAAGAGAGAAAAATCATCAGAAAAAAGTAAACCAGCACTTGAATCATCCACAGATCGAGGGGCCATCAGCATCTTTGACCAGCACTTCCCTCCTCGCTGCACCACGCCTCGCCCCGCCCCGTGCCTCCACCACCACCACCACCCCGCCCAGTCTGCCGAGGGCCGCCACGACGTGAGGGTGACGGTACACACTCCGCGGCGCCTCACCTCACCCGACTCCATGAAGACCCGCCCGCCCTGAACACAGCGTGATGCACCCACGCCCAAAGGTAGGTTATAATAATGGTGCATGGTTCATTGTGTGGTGATTGTGTAGGGGTAAACGAAATAGGGAAGAAAAAGCTAAGGGAGTAGTTATTTGTATCAACAAGTAACTAATGAAGGTAATGGCTTCCGTATAATTCTGTCTTATACATGAGAGCTATGTATGGCTTCAAACTAACCCGTATAGCTTGTTAGTATTCAGCAAGGCAAACATATTGATTTACTTGGATTTATTTGGAAGGGGTTGTTTAGTTCATGCGAGCGGAGGAGGTGGAGGGAGAAGGCCAAGTATATCATGACTTGTATCGGGATAAAGGAAAAAAAATCAACAAAAGCCTATTTAGCATACTAGTAAAACCGGAAAGAGACAGATTACCACGCTGCCAAGGTTTAAAAGTGATCCAAGAATATCCCAAAGTTAGGCAGCTTAGATCATATATATGTTAAAGGAAACGCTGCCTCTCTTACACCCAATTACACCCAAATGCTGCCGTTGGTCGGGAACGAACTCTTCCTTTCGGTCACGAGCCGAGCGACTTACCCGCAACCACCATGTGTGTTGCAAAGAAACAGTGATGGTAGATCAGTCACATTTGCAAGTTATTAATAGTCACTCCAGAGCATAGGAGTGATAGATAGGCTGACTGTGATTACACTGACCAGCCCTTATAAAATCATATATAGCTCTTCGATAAAGAAAGCCTTACATGTATATTCAAGATTTTATTTCGGGCAAGAAAATATAATAGATGTCTAATCACTTGATTGTGTTTAAAGTTACTTGCACATGCAATTTATGCGTAAAGAACTTGTTTGTCGCATTCATGGTTCGAAGGATTGCAGATATTGTGCAAGATGGTGCATGTGTGTGTGAGTGGCGGGGACAGGTTTATAATTTAATGCACTGATTGTATTGACCTTTCATTTCCTTTATTTGCAGCCCGTTTATAGGCCTTTTCAGATTCTTACATTTTCCTCCTCGCATTTCATATAGGCAATCTAAAGCTAAGCAAGTGTTTATCCACAGATGGTTGGCGGCGGCGGTGGTCGTGGTGGCAGCGGCTGGGGTGACCAAGACGCGGGAGCAGCAGTGACAGCGGCGGCAGTGGCGGTGAAGTATAATTATTGTAGAGGTTGCAAGAGTAATCCATCGAGAAGTAGTATGAATTATTTAAAAGTACATAGACCAAGTAAAAGGGTAGGAAGGAAAGGGGGTCAGTGGAAGGGGGTGAGGTCAAGGGGAAAGGAGTGAGGGGAGAGAGGAGACGGGAAAGGAAGAGGGGAAGAGGGTTAGGGGGTGAGGTAAGGGGAGTGAGGTTAAGAAGCATTTATTACCACTATACGAGCAGCAGCAACCACGTTCTATCACATTACGTCTTTCTTTATGCATTAATTTGTGTAGCTGGGAGCTTCGTGGTGCAGTGGTTAGCACACTCGGCTCACAACCGAGAGAGCCCGGGTTCGATTCCCGGGCGGAGTGGAAAAATTTGGGCAGCTTTTCCGATATCCTACGCCCCTGTCCACCCAGCAGTGAATGGGTACCAGGTATTAATCGGAGGTTGTGTCCCGTCTCCTAGGATCTGTTCCCTTCTCCTATAATTCCTTCCCCTCCTGTCTCTCTCCGGCATATGACCACAGATGTTGCGCCGACTAAACGAAACTTTCCATCTTTGTTTGTGTAGCTTATATAATCTCTCTCTCTCTGTCTCTCACCTGGTTTATCCGTTTTCTTTCTGTTCCCATGAATCTCTCTTCTCTACTGATGTCCACTATAATAGTCTGCACCATCAGTTTGCGCTTCGTATCTGACATTTCCTTCCTCCCACATTTCTTTCTCAGTTTCTTATTGATCCTGTTTCTCTTATATACTTTTCACACGAGACTGTAGCGTGTTACTGTATTGACGCAAGCTAATTATAGTGGCATGGTGAGAGAGTGTGTGTGTGTGTGTGTGTGACTGACTGACTGACTGACTGACTGACGATGGTGGTGTTCCTCAGGAGTGTTACATCACCCTCTCTCTTTTTACTGTTCAATGATGGGCTTTCCAAAACTAACTTATACCTATATTCAAATGCCAATCACTTTCCTACAAGATTTATCGAATATCCGTCACAACAAGAATTACGCAGTTCAGTGTTAGTTGCTAAGGAGCTTTCCATTATTTCAGACGGACAGATGAAGTGAGTGGAAAATACAATGGTGCCAGACGTCAGAGGTCATTTCTCCTCGTGCAGTGCTTCAAGAGCCATCACCAAAACCTCCAACGACTCCAACGACTCCGCATCGATTACTGCATCTGCAAAATTAAGGTCGGTGCTCCTCCATGGTATTGCCAACATGCATGTACCACAATGACTTTGGTCCATAGCTCTGCATTATTCTCAGTTCTTACAAGTGTTGAAAAGTGATGGGGCAAGGAATCAACCCCGCCTCACTCACGTGTACACAGAAAAAAAAAAGCTGAATATACCCCCCCCCTCTCCCACATATTTCACAGCATTTACTCCTAGGATACAGGCCAGTATCAACAACCAATCCATGCATGACTCCCCCAGTCACATGAGATCCCAGAGTGCCTAACGATGCACTGAATCAAACCTCTTATAGAGAATGACATAGGCTGCAAATGACCCTTGTCATGACACCAGCTGCCTTTCCACTCCTCAACTTGCCACCACCTCATCAATTGTTTGTTTCACTCTGCAACGATAATGTTAATGACAACACTTTGATGTATTTAAAGTCTTTTTTTATATTTTATGAAATTACAATTCTTATGTTATTTCAGTAAGCTATGAGACAAGTGAAAATGGCAAATAACATTGTATACTCACGTTGGCGTGATTCACATGAGAAAACAACATGACCCAACATAACAAAATAGTAACCCTATACCTTACCGTACATGAGCTTTATCATAATTAAAAGTAATTGTAATGCATTTTCCTGTAACACACAATCTGCAATGTTATACACAAAACAACGTAGTAACTTTTTTTGTACTTTCCTAAGTATGCCAATCTTAAGTCAGGAATAAGACTAAATGCATTTTTTTTTTAGTTTTTCAATACTGTTTTATGAAACAAACAAAACCACATTGCCATCTGAATAATAATGATATAAAGTTCACAATAACAGTTATTAACCCCATTTACTCTACCTCTTCTATTCTAGAGCAGTAGTATAGTTTATTTTATGAAATTTGCCCAAATAAATTGAATTAAGCCAAAGATACACAGTTTTGTATATTTTAAATAGTGGCACCATCAGGATATCACGAACACAAACATTTTGCTTATACATACATACGTAATATATAATGCTGACATTTTACACACATACAAACCAAGTTTATGCCAAAAAATGGTGCACATTCTCCACTCATACAAGCCCCTCGTCCCTCCCCCCAACACAAGCATTACAGTGAAGTTACATAGTAACCTCATTACTTTGCTACCTGAAGTTTTAGGCATACCAAACAGCTATATACATTTGGGAAGAACTATATGCACATTCCCCATAAAACACCACTGCCAAAAGAACAACTATGGGATGAAAAAGCTTTAAATATAAGTGATGAAAAGTCACAGCAGATAAAAGGCAAATAAGAACTTTCTCAAAACTTGCTATATATAGACATAAAACGTCTACACACATTAGAAAAATAAACCTAAGTAATAATCAACCTCTCCAAACAGTATGGAAAACATTCCATTTTTTTTTTTTTAATTTCAAAAGTAGACATCATAACAAAGTGAGCACCAACTCATCACATCTGTTCTATTAAATCGAGTTGGATAAAACTTCAAACTTTTTTTTAAGGGAATATGCATGTACTCATGCTTGAATTGCAGTGTCATGTCCCTCAGTGTTGGTGGATAAGGCTTTTCATATCCGAGCTTGGCTGAGGTACTGAGTAAGGCACAGACCACTGGCCATGTTAAATTTTAAATTCTTAAATTCGTAACAGGAAGATAATTTACCTTTGTTGCCATCAGGCAAAGGGAACCATGCACATTCAACCAATCCACTGACTTAAAAATGTCTCTAGTTGCATGACATTGGTAACACATGCTCTTCAAGGGCAAGGGCACCTTTCATTCTGCTCTTCCAATATCACAAAGGGGTTTTCACTATTTTTATGCAATTTCACCCACCACAACAATTGTTACCATTAAAGCTAGGTATATTTCTAATGAATGATAACGTTATGGGCATGCCTTGACGACATCTGCAAGCAACACAGTTAAAAATTTTCCATAATCTATTTTGTCATTCAAGTCATGTCAGTATAGTACACTACTCATTCTGTAATGAGCAAGTCACCTAAATATTTACAAATATAATCTTCAACCTATTCTATGTTTAAAATACTTCACAGCAAATAAAAAAAAAATAAATATACCTGATGACTGGACTGTAGCAGCACAGCTACAGTCATCATCATTTTCACCATCACTAGCAAATATGATTGATTTGTTATAATTTAACAAGTATGAGCAATTTTATGAATTTCACTAATATTTGGATATTTGCATATCTGGAATATAACAATTTATGGCTTCTAAAAATATAAAAATAAGCATTCTTTTATGAGTGAGTCGATAATTAGTAAAACTGAAGTACTAAATGAAAGTAAACTAATTCAGTCATACCTATAATTTCTCCCGTTGTGGCAGACTCTGGCTCTACAGCTGTACACTCATTTATGCATTTATTCACTTTGGCAAAAAGTGACTTGGCTTACAGCTTGGGAAGAAAGAAGGCTACATACTCGTGCTGGGTGAAGGAGGAACTGGAACTGGGTCTGTTTTAGGCCTTATGATGGGAGTCGGTACAGAGCCTGACGATGCAGCTGCTCTTCCTGTAGCCTCAGCATCAGAGTTTGTGGTATTTAGTACAGTGGTTTTAGAGGAATTTTTGGAAGCTTCTGTCTTCCCTGGAACATCCTGTTTATGCTTTGACTGACTGAATGCTTTGCTGCTATCATTACCTTTCATCTGGGCTGGAACTTTATTTGTAGACATGGCATTAGCCTTGTGTTGAATCTGCTTGGCTTTCCTATAATTACCAGTCACATCATTTCTCTGCCAATGTGTTTGTCCACTTGCATGTCTACTTCTTGATCCACTGACCTGCAAAGTGATGAAAAGCAAGTATTATAAGTTCTCATTTATCTGTCATGCACTACTATTTTTTTCACCTTTTCCATACACCTCATATCCAATTACTATTTCAGTTGTCCTAACCACTGGCAATCTCCCTCCTTTCTATTTCCCATTAATCTAAATTTTCTCTCATCCTTCATTTTATTACTATGGCAAAGTTGTCATAATTATCAAAGAATTCTCTCACATCCAATACATCATGCTTAAACTTACTGTCCACAGGTATATGTTAATCTCTTCCCCTTCCACAAGGTAGTGATTGATCATTACTATTTATTCCAACAACAATCCCAGTTACCTGTGCACACCAGGCACTTCAGTTTTTACTTCACCATGATGTTGAGTGAATCTCTCGTTGAGACGATGAAAAGAAAATGCACTGCAGATGTCTTACCCTGGCAAAGCTGTGTCCCCCCGAGCTGTTCCTGACTCTGGCATGGTGATACGGGTGGTAGTCTCTATTGCCTGGGTCCCCGTCACCCTCTGAGGCTCGCCGCTCACGTCTCCTCACCCCACCGCTGCCATATCTTTGGTAGTCGTCATGGGCTGCCATCGCAGAGCTTTCATTTTCTGATATTGTGCGGGATCGAGCTTTTCTGGCCTCTTTTGCTGCATCATATTCTTCTGGCTGAAAATTTGAATAAGAACATGAGTCTTCAAGAGGTATGATGGATTAGAGCAGCTCCTATAACAAAACTAACACTACCTCTCCATGAATTTACTTAACTTTATGTACATAAAGTATCAATCACATAAGCACTTGCCACATGACTCCCAGGCCTGTTCCACTCTGTACTTCTCTATTTGTAAATCAAATTTAGTGAATTATCAAAACAACCATTTGTTCCCCTAATATTAAAATTCACAGACCAAAATTACCTGAAACTGAACATTTCAATAAATACTGACATAAAAGTTCTTTAACAAACCATTTAACCCATACAGCCTCGCGCTATTTTGAGCTTTTTTTCACCTCTATCCCCAGCCCCTATCAATTTTTTTTTTTTTTTTTTGCATAAATCAATTGTAAATGATCTAAAACTATGGGTAAAAGGTGTATAACACTCATGTTGGCTTATCATTGCCTCTGTGGGGGATGGTTATGGAGAGCACTACTGTGTGACCTCCCTCATCTTGCGTGCCATTCTGACGCTGTATTATTCTTGCTTTAGCAATGTTTCTAAGCAGTATGATTGTCTCTTTGATTATGTACATGCACAACTGTGTAAAATTTATAGTAATAACTAAATATATACTATTTGTGTGTGTAAATTTATACCATACATTCACTTTTATTGCTGCGTCTCTGTTGATCTTACTGTCACTCATTGTCATCTTGGTAATAATAGGTAAGAAACACAAAATGTTTTTGATATAGTCTAGTTAGCATTCTTTTTTGCTCATTTAGAACTGCACTTGGGTGTGCTGAGTTCACTATGGCTGTGGCTGGGTGTGGCAGGAGTCAGGCAATGCTCTCTCTGAAAGAGACAGAGAGAGCTACCACGTCTCCAGTTTGAAAAACCTTGGCTACCATACAAGCCACGTAAGTAAAGGGAGACGGTGGTGTCGGATATAGACGGCAGCGGGGCTGTAAGGGTTAATGTTTTAAATTTACGTTTATTGAAAGAAAGTTTAGCAAAGAAAATTTACAGGTTACCTCCTTACCCAATCAGTAAAATTAAGCCTATGAATCAAGAAATTTTTGACATTTGAAATTTTTATTTTAGAGACGAGGTCAAGAAGGCAGACTGACACCCTGGAGGAAATTTTAGCGAGTGAGAGTAGCAAGTGAACACATAGCCAATGATGCAGACAACGCAACGACAGCCTCTCCCCTAGTTTCACGTTTTCTTTCCCGACCCTCTCTCAAAAAACCCTGCAGTTCTGACGTGCTCAGCTTTTAGGGAAAAATGTAAACATTTGCCAGCCTGAAACCAGATAATTAGAATATGATCACGTGGAAGAAAAGGTACAGGTACTGACAGAAGTAGCTGCAGAAGTGGTAGCTCAAAGCCAGCATTAATTCCAAAAACTTAAGTCATGTTACAATGCTGGTCACCAATTGACAAATACAACATATTTACTATGTTTTTTTTACATGTTAAAATACATCACCAATGCCATGAGGGATACTTTTAGTCAGTAAGCTGGAAAAAAAAAGGAATCCTTACCATTTCAACTCTGAAGTCCTCTATGCTTTTGTATTTTGCTACTCTCTCCTTCAGTCGGTCTTGTACAATCAGGTTCCCACCATTTTTATAATATTTGAGAAATGCCCAAAACTTTTCAAGTCCATAAAGCTGCCCATATTCCATATCTCGGATAGTTTCTTCTTGGAAGTCATTATAAATTTCATCTCTGTAATGCTTCTCTAATCCATAACTGAAGAAGCGGAAGAGACATTCCAGGCCATATCTGTAAATAATGAGATGATTTGTAAAACAATGCTATATAGTTAAAGTAAAGTGAGAAAGATCAATTTGTAATATCATTCTATGATATCATTTGTGCTTCACCTCCCTCTTACTTCTCATGCTTCTGGTGCATGAATGCACCAAAAATCATGTTTGAAGTCCACATGGACTTTAATAAATAATGGACAAAAATGAAAACAGGAATGTAAAACTTTACCTGTATCCAACTTTGGCATCTTCATTTGCTAGTCTTCGGAACTCTTCATACATTTTTCTATTGAAGTGTTCTCTAAGGAAGAAAGACCAGAAACGGTACAGTGTGTTCATCTCTGCACTCTGGCCGATGCCGAGTCTTTTGCGTTCTGAAAAACAATCGTGAACAGTGGTGTCAGCACTTTCAACAATGGTAGTAGACAATGATCTAAACACTCATAGTTCAACTTGCAGCTATGATTTTTTTATTCAAATAAAATTTCCTAAGAAATAGTGTGTGCGATATCTAACCTCATAAGTTAACTAAGCAACTTGAGTAAATCTCCCCATCACTCTTCTTCATGAACAGCAACAACTTTGTTCATACAAACTACTATGCTAAAATGTTTAGGCACTGCCCCACAATGTTTGTACTTCCAATAGATCAGTTCTGGCCTATACATTTAATTTATTAATGAAATCTGCACTGAAGAAAAACTGGCACTGCTCCAGTAATCCCTTGCATTCTTCAAACAACAGTCGCAGTTTTTAGTGATATTTCCACTATACGAAAATAATATATTGTATTATAAAAATTTTAAAAATTATGCTTTCAGTTGACATTCATTATATTTTATCTTATTTGTCCTCACCTTTCAAACACCTGGCCCGGTACTTGTGATAAACCTGCTGCGTGAATCCATTTTCCTTCAGAAGAGAATGCGAAGGGTGTTGGAAGGTGGGGAGGGAGCCTGGCAGTGACCCGTAGGACCCATAGCTGCTACCAAAGCTACCAGAAAGTTGATTCTCATTTGGACTTGCATTCAAATCACTGTAAAGGAAAATACACAGGAATTATTATCAACTTCGGTAAATCTTCATGCATACACTATTGGACCGAGATGAGATCCAGACTTAACTGATTCACTTTCCACTCAAATAGTCTCTCAATATACTCTAACAAAAGGACATAATTCTAATCAAGTACATGAAGTTTTATGAAGAATTTGCACTAAGCTTTTCCAAGATGGGTCAGTCTGCCTGGGGGCCAAAATAAAAAAAAGTACTTTCTCTCTCAGTCTTATCGATCCTTTCATGCTCATAATTTATGCTCATGCACTAGAGCTTGTATCTACTTTATTTCCTTTACATTCCCCCAAGGCTATCTAATTTGTTTTACTTGGCATCTCCACTCCTGTTGGGCATAACAAAATTAGCTCTGGCATGTTTTCTCTTGAACTTATTTTTGCTCTAATCAACATAAACATTTTTTCCAACAACTACAACTCATCCTCAGCTCTCAAAAATACCGGTCTGCCATCTGCAACCACCTACCTCCAGACTGCTTCATCCAACTTCTACTTTTATCTCTTTCAGAATGCTATTGACATGGTTATGTTAATCACGTTTAAACCCAATACCACCATTAAATCTTGCACATCACCATTCACCTGTATATTGGTGCTTGTTGTAGGGGTAACCACCGTTTCCTGCCTAACACATGATGTGTTACACTACTAGTCTTCACACACCCCACCTGATTGAGTTTGTGCGTGGCTTGTGTTCCCTGGAGTCCATGACCCAGCCCACATGACTCTCCACTGGTGGGTTGTGGGAATGACGCGTCTTCTTCTTGCGAGGTGTCCGCTGATCTACATTGGCCTTATCCTTCACCACGGGGAAGAAGCGAGCTGCCTTTCTTGATCTTGGTGTCTTTGGAGTTGGCGGAACAATGTCTTCATATGGATCCTCCGCTCCCTGAATGGAAACTTTCATGAGTAAGAAAAAAGTAGGAGGCACAATAAGCCTACTTCAGAGATCTGTTACAAACCAAGAACTAAGAATGATAAAACAATTGTTAAATATTTTTAGTTTTCAATCAGGGATGAAAAAACAATATTCCAATTGTATCACTTTTTTAGAAAGACATCTATCGGTTACGAATCTCACAGGAGAAGCGTTACACTACCATGCAGCAGTGTTGCCGCCTTACCTTAACAACATGCAACTCACTCAAGTTAAAAGGGAGGCTATAAGAGGAGCATTTAGTCTCTTCTCCCACCACTGCTTTAAGATGGTTGAAGGAAGACCAACATGTTAGCATACCTGAAGAAGGTGCAGGGGAGGGGGAGGGGGAGGGACCTCTTGGTTAGCGGGGACAGGTGGGTTGTTGGGTTGCAATGAATCCATCACCTCTTGGCTGATTACAGTGACCTGCTGGGTCAAGCCTCCACTCGTGGTCCTTGACTGTGGGAACTGAAAATCAGAAAATAATTTTTATTTACATCTCATATTTTTAATCATAAATACATCTGCACAATGGATACTCGCTGAACAAAAGTCTGGCAATATAGACCCATTCTGGATTGGATACAACAGTGGAGACCCTGGGTATGCACCTCCCTATGACAGTGGCACATATCAGGATACGTAGATTTCCACTCACCCACTCATTGTCTTCCCACAGGTCTTGTTCGTAATAGTAAAGGCCATCATTGATAACTTTTGCCAATTCCTGAGTAATCTTGGTGCGTGATGTCCAGTCTCCCGTCCTGTCGTAGCCACCATGCTTGGGAGGGCGTGTGGTGGGTGCGGTGCTGGTGCTTGGAGCTGCTCCTGCACTGGCACCTGCACTGGCACCTGCACTGGCACCTACACTGGCACCTACACTGGCACCCGCAGCGGAGGGCGGAGACTGGGTCACGATGAGAAGCTTATACACATCTTGGTCGCTGATTTCATAGTCACTTTCATCATCTGACCTGTGGGAGAAACATTTTAAGCATTTTTAAGACAAGTCCAATCAATTGTGGATGGTGAAATAAGCATAATCTGATATAAAGAAGATAGCCTATTAGAAACAATTTATCTATCAATCTATTTAACTACAATTATCTATCTGTATCATCTTTTTTACCCTCATTTTTGAAGCCATAGTGAAAAGCTAATATGAACATCAGATCAAACATTAACCATGAAAGCAGAGAACAGATGACAGTATATTCTAAAATGATATTTGTGTGCACTACTCACCATTCACTGAAGTCGTGCTGTCTTCCTGTCGATGGTAACACTTCAAGTTCTTCATCAAACTGGAAATCTAACTCTTCTCTGGTGTCTTTGCTGGTGTCTTTACTGAAGTTGAGTGGCTCCTGCGCTGCGCTGCTCCGACTGGGTTTTGACTTTTCTCTTTTGGCCTCGCTGGACTGTTTTAGATCCTTCTCTTTACTCTCAGTGTCCCGCTTTAGTCGACCTTTTCGTTTCACCTGGGAAAGGAATAATCATTTAATTCCAAATACTGATTTCTTCTGAAGAGGGGGATAAAATCAAATGTTGACAAAAAATAGTGGTTAATAACCTGCGCACTGCTGACTCTTCCTAAGATGGGACAAAATAGTGATTGTTCTGATACGTAAAGAAGACAACCAGGGTAAGATATACTGAGTATGATTTAAAGAATATTGAAGAACCATTTAGTAAGACAAACAATTATAATGACGACTCTGTAATAAAGAATGTGTCAGGGATCTGGGTGGTGTACCAATAGCATGCTTATTTGACCCTCAACACAGAGCATTAAAGCTACTGAATAACAACAATAGAGGGCGATCCAGGAAGGTGGAGAGAAACATATATATCAGCAGGAGCACCTATTGGCTATCCTCAAGAGAACACAAACTGCAGAGAATTTACCTCAGTCCAGTCGTCTCCATTCGGAGCTACTTTTTTGCTATTTTCTGAAATGAAAAAAAAAAAGTGTTTGAATCTGTGTTTTAAGGAAACAATCTAAAATTCATGGCTGTGGATTAATGTTGTTAGCATACATATCTTGGTAAGATACAACCTGTCTACTCATTACCAAGTCATTCTGACAAACAAACAAAATATAGTTCCTAGAAAATCATGATTTGAATTACAGAAACACCTAATACACATACCTGAAGGTACAGTGGCTTTTTCATTCTTAGCTTGTGGTACAGATGGAATGAATTCTGGTTGTGCTGGATCAAGTTCACTCTGAAGAGGAGTGAATTCTGGAACCTCCGGGTCCATGACTGCTGTGGGTTTGGAGGGTGTGGATACAGGCTTTTCACTTGGAGGATCCTCCTTTGTAACTGTGTCAGAAGCACTGCTGGTGGGGATGGTGGTTGGAGGGGAAGAACTAGAGGCAGTAGAAGGAAGACTATTGGCTGTGGAGGATGACGGATGATCACTAGAGGAAGAAGGATTATTTGGTGTGCATAATTCAGCCTTAGGAATTGAAGTGTTATCCGTTGTGGAGGATATACTTTTGGGGGCATCTGGTAAAGTAGTAGTTGTGGTAGTGATAGCATCAGAGACTGTTTCACTGGTTGTAGGAGCAGGTGAGTTCTTATCATTGGCTATGGAGGTCTGGAGTGTGTGTGACATGGGATCTATGGCAGCTTGAGAAGTACCACCTGGAGCTGAAGCCAGGAGGGCCTGGAGGGGTCCAACAGCTGCATCCTCCAAAGGCCACTTCATTGGTTCATGTTTCGTGCGTAACTGGAAAAGGGGAAAAAGTAAAAATCATACAGTATAATATATGATGGGTAACCATCTTATTACAGGCAAAACATTCAAGAGGCTAAAGTAGTGTCTTTTCATGTTAAAGTATGTGACATGTTATCTATGATAAACTAATGATTAAAAAAATCTTATATGAAACTTTATTCAAACACTGAGGAATATGATACACATAGTACACAACAAATGTTCAAGATACTAACCCAAACTTCATCTTTAACTTCAAGCTTTTCAGAAGTCTTGCAAACATCTACAATTAGTTTAACATCTTGAGTGAGTTGTTTCATTCGATTAAAGGAAGCAATGAGAGAAACTGGAATGAAGCCATCCTTGGACATCTTTCTTCTCATAAAAATGTCATTAGCTAGGTTTTCTTCACTGAAGTAATATTCCCTGAAAAGAAAAGGAAAAGTCATAATTCATTAATATATGTATTGTTTATGTGTCTACTCAAGCAACTGGCTGCAGGCTGCTGTCTGAGTATCACTTCAAGTCCCCTAATCTGACATTAACTTTAAACATGTAAAGAATTGGGGATATTACAAGCTAAAAATCACAATAATTTTCTATAGCTATCGTCAGTTTAGAAAACACCCTTACAATGCAGTGATTTTTCCTGACCTCAGAAAAAAATGCTAATAAGTTAAAGGAGTCTGGGAAATAATTTTGAGGTACTATAGATCCAAACCACTGCTTCCCAGCAACCCAAAGCCTGCTCTTGAGCCTGACCTTGAGTGTAAAAGATGCAGGGCCATTTTTAGAGGCTCAGGAAAAGGAGGGCCTTACATGCCATCAAAGACAGTGTATCACAAAGCAAACTATGAATAAGACCATGCAAATAATACTTACACCTGTTTCTTGATCTTATCTTTGATTGCAAGTTCATCTTGAGGAACAAATTCAGGGAAGATAAAGCCAACATTAGGAACGAAGAACTGCATAAGATTTGGGTCCTGTAGTACGTAATCTGGAATCTGGAAATAAGAGTTAGGGTGTAGATTCAATTACCATGGTGGAAACAGGTGTTACAAATAAATACAGACATGGTTCTTGCTCAATACTTTCACATTTTTTGAGTGTCAAGAATGTAAATTTAGTGTTATGTTTCCCTCCAGTATCAAATTAAAAAAAAAATCCATTGGAATAACACTTCGATTTGACAATTCAGGACAAGTTTCTCTGTTTTCTATTTCCTGCTGAATATATATTAATGTCTCACAGTGAATAAAATCTCCTTACCTCTGAATACTCTATGAAGTTTTCAAAAGGCTCAGTCGATGGGCTTCGGAAGCCTCTCACCCCCCCGACAGCTGTGCCTCCACGACCTGCTCCTCTACCTCGGCCTCGACCCCTTAGAGAGCCTCCGCGGCCACCTCGGCCCCTCAAGGCACTGCCTGCAGACCTTGCATCAGCCCTCCAGTCAGCAGAGTCTGGGCCACGACCATCACGCCGAAATCCTTTCTCTCTCTTTGGAGGTGGAATGTCTAGTCTTCTCCAGTTTTGCTTTTTAACTACAAAGAAATAATAAACATTATCACTAAACACAGTAAAATCTGTAACTCTGAAGTAACAAATCCTTCAATGAAAACAAGAATCATTTACTGTAGAACATGAATAAATCACACCTTCCACCCACTTAACATTCTTTTCTTCAATTTTACAGTATTTCACAAACCTGAATGTGGTGAGCACTGGTCATGACCAAGAGCATGACGAACAATCACTATCTGCAGCACCAATTACAACTGTACTAATACTGACTGATACATCCTTGAGAAAACCATTTCCAACATATTTGCTGCAGCACTATGTAAATTTTGTTAATTATTCTCAGTACAGTGTTCAGTTTAATTTACTTTTATATTACAAATGATAGGTAACTAGTCCTGAATTGTAATAAATAAAATACAAATAGATATTTTGGTTAGCTGCTGGTACTATCAAACTAGCAATCATTCAATATCTTTACACCACTCCATCTCAACTAAAAATACCGTGCCAGTGGGCGCTATACTCACGTTTATTCTTCTTGTTTTTGGTGGCTTTGGTTGACAGAGTGTTGTTGGTCTGCTGAACCTTGTTGTTGTTGAGTGTCTGGGGAGCCGACGCTTCTCGGTTTTCCTTAAGCGAGTCATCGTCGTGGGATCCTGAATCTTCAGACTTCTCAATTTCTTTGTCAGTATCCTTTATTTTCCTCTCCTCACTCTTTCGCCACTCAGACTTTGTTGTCTAGAACAGGTAATGTAACTTAGGAGATATGCTGGGTACAGTAATCTTTATGGACAGAATTGACTTAAATAAAACATTCTAACTTCCTTAAACTCTCAATGAAATATTAATCTTAAAAGTTGCAAAGTAAGAAATAAAATTAAATAATCTGTCAGGAAACTGTACTTAGAATGCCCACAACAGGATGCCCAGGTTGGTGAAAACTGAAATCCTATTATTGGTTTGGAATATGTAAAATGGTAGAGACATCAGTGACAATAAATTCACAAAATGTAAAAATGGAAACAGGAGACTATGATCCCCACCACTACATGCTATTCTTGCACACTGTTACAATGCTATATCTTTCATGGTGATAAATTCCTCATTGGCATTTCTAACAAACTCATGATATCCCACATTTTCATTTCCGCTCTTCCTTCCTTCTTTCTGAATTTTGTGTTAATTTTTCCGTTCATCTTTCCTTCACTCACTTCTCTCTTGGCCTCAGCATCCCACCACACAGGCTTATGGATAGTTCCAAATTAACTTTCTGACTTAAACCCCAGACTTTATGAAAACCCACCTGTTGCAAATGTATTGCTTCTTGAGCCTGCTGGACCTCCACAAGGGTTGGCCAGTCTGTCTTGTCATTGATGCCATCATCCTAAAACAAGGCAATGATTAGCTGATATTAATACAACCATTCAAGATTATTATACATACATATTCAGAGATGTCTTATAATCTGGTAGTTTGAAATAATTAACCTTTTGCAAACACGATAGCAACTGAATTATTATGTACCCCATCCATACAAACCTTTGTATTGCTCTTCTCTTCCTGCTTGTTGGTGGAGTGAGGAGCGGGTGGGTTGCGGGCTGCCTGTGCTGGGGTTGGGTCGGTGACACTGTTGTCACTGGGAGATGGCTCAGCTGGCATAGGGTCAGGTGCAGAGTGGCCTTGGGTATTCTGTACTGGATGGCTTTTCACTGCCTGGCTTTTCACTGCCACTACTGCCTGGCTTTTCACTGCCACTACTGCCTCAACAACAGGCACTGCAGAAGCATCTGGTGCTGGAGCTGGAGCTGAAGAGACTGGAGGCTGTGTTGTGGGTGCTGCTGGTGCTGGCAAAGCTGGTGCTGGCAAAGCTGGTGCTGGCAAAGCTGGTGCTGGTGATGCAACAGGTGGCGTAGCTGCACCAGTCACAGTCACCACTGGTATTGACTTCTCATTACGTTTGCCTGGAAGAAAAATTACAGGTTATGAACACTATCAAAATTACGTTAACAGTATTTTAGCCCATTTTTTGCTGTTTTCAAAATGTCCTAAAAACATGTAAAAATGGCATGGATATGTAATCATACCAATCCTTAAGTCTAGGTGCTAATTTTGCCCTTCCTAGTAAGCTTCTGCTGTACTGCTCTTTTGCAACAATAAACAATAATAAATGTAAACACTCAACATGGATTCTCTCTGCCTTTTATCATCAGGTGGTATCAGTACATCCTGGTAGGGGAGGATGTTCTCTACGCCACACAGTACAAATGTGAGGATGTATCGACGTGGCTTGCCGTGGTGCAAACTGTGGCATGAATGTCTCATGAAGAGCATGACAGTGACGCACCATGTTGTGGCGTAATGACAAAACGCATCACAGCATCATCACAGTCATCCCCGCCGCGTGCACCGTTACCACTCCCATTCAGCGGTGTTAATTACAGGAACAAAGTCGGTGTCAGTCGGGAGGGGGAATAAGGGGGAGATAAGAGGGGGAGGGTGGGGGCCCGAGGCAACGACAAGCAGTGATTAATTTGCCAAGTTTCCGGAATTATTTTTTTTCATCCCGGTATTATTTCTGAGCAATGTACGGTATTTATAAATGAATGTAATAATCATAACAGTGTATCACGATACATTACAGTATTTAGTAGTAGCAAGTCACTGAAAACGAAGTGCCGCTCCTCAAAACTGTATATTACTTGAAACTTAAGCAAAAAGGAATGGCGGCAGTGGAAAATATTTAGTGCGCATTTCGTAATTCCCGCAGACCAGCACATCCAAGGGCGTAATAATAACAACAACAACTTCTGGCACTCAGTCGTCAGTCTATAATTGGTACTCAAGGGGTTTTAAAACGCCTTCCACGTGTTTCCTCGTCTCGCTTTGATCTGACGACGACCATCCCCGTAAAGCTGCAGTTCATTGCTAAACAACCACAAAGAGCAAGTACGTGTTTCAATGCTTATATGAGCACATCCTTCACCCAGCATCGAGACACTGACAAGCCGCCACTGCACACGGGCTCACAAACTCCGCTAAGATGCTTTAACCCACAACAGCTGCCTAGCCAAGAAAAGAAGGAACAAAAATAATATCGTAGACGTTGTAACAAGAGTAGTAAGTGGCAAGGAAAATACGGGCAGAGAAGCGAGCAGTTTAATTCCTTACGAGTTGCGTCTGTGCTGGCGGAGGAGAACTTTTATAGTGATGCCCCTTGATGCCCATACCACGATACGTTCCGGTGTAATTGACGTCAGAAACCACAAGCGAAATTAGGTATGATGAACAGACGCTCGTGATCGCTGGCTGAGCGTGGCCATGATCCCGCAGCACCGCCATGCCTGAAGCACTTATATATTGGCCTTTCACAAGTGCGCATGTAATTTAACTCTCTGAACTTTGTGATTCGAATTAAAAGCCCGAGTATAGTTATGGACCGTGGTCAAGTTTTCTAATTTATCTTGTTACCGAATTTGCATGCTTTATGACAAAGTTACACTAAATTTTGTAACATTTTGCGTGACGTGTAATGCGGGTACGTTGTGGGTGGTCAGTAACCTATAATATCCGAATAAGTACCTCGGGAAAGAACATGACCTTACCGTACACAGTTAGCCGCATGCGCTTCTACCAACTCAAGGAAAACTTAGCTCCAGACCTTCCTTGAACCTTTTCCTTGAGACATAATTAGGAATCATATCGTCATTTATGTACGATGAAGTGCTAGTATATTCTCATTGGCGTAAAATACGTGAATTTCAGTCCACCTTGACCCGAATACGAGGAAAATTTTCAGATACAAACACGTTTATAAGACTTTGGTGTTCAAGCGAATTAAAGTTGTGATGTTATTCTGCAAGCTGTCACGGTTACTGACAGCGTAAAATATGTTCTATTAAGTGAAACGTATGAGCGAGAATTGTTGTCAGAATAAAAAGTACATTTTGTTTATTCAAAAGTGGAGGTAGAACTGCGAAATATTCAATTGCTCAAGCAATACGCTTTTTACATAGAGGAAGCGGCAACACCGTGTTCCAACAATGTCGTCAACTGAACCGTGGACTCGACTGTTTTCTCATCCATATTTCGTTCATGAGGTAAGTACTACATCGATAATCATCCTTGTGCTGGGCAGGAAAGTTTATATAGGGAAGTTACTCAGATTTCTTGCGTACAAAGGACAGAGGATGCTTACAACATGTTCACGGGCGAGCTTTAAACTGCCAACCCACTGTAGTATATTTCGCATGCTTTTGGCCTATTATTAAGAATTTTAGCCACAAACGCTTCCATACAGGGTGCAAAAAGCTATTCTTGGGAGCCTATTGTTCTTGTTACTGCGTACAAGAGGAGGACCATGTGACTACAGACAGCATTGAAGTCAACGAATGTGACCTCATGCAGCCCAGTTATTTTAAAGATTATGGAACGCTCAGGCTGCTTTGCTGAAAATAAGTCTGATGAAAATACGTGGCTTGTACTTAAATTAATAACGTTAACCAAAAGCTCTAGATCGCAGTGTTACCAGATAAGTGTTTCGCGGAAGGTTTCGATCTGGCATCACTGCTAGAAAGGAAAACATCGGGGAACGAGCATACGGCCAAGTGTAACTCGAGAAAAAGACCCTGGACTCTAAACAGACAGTGTAACGCTACGAAAAACGGCTTATCGTATAGTGACGCTAGAAAAAAAGACCCGGGCCCGAGTGTAACACGGTAGAAAGAACTTGGGCTTACCGTACACAGTGTAACGCTGGAAAAAGACACGGGATCTAGACTGTGTAACTCTAGAAAGAAACTGGGCTTAAATAACACGGAGCGAACGGGGCGTAGCTTACTGTAAAGGCCCGGGGATCGGCGTGCACAGAGTAACGCGTTGAAGAGGCAATGTGCCGTTCGTTGTCACTTATTCTAATTGTGTACTAGGAGCCGCTCGCGGGTTGGAGGGGAGCCATTCGCCGCCTCGCCGCACTGCAGCCCGGTGGATACAAGTGTAGGGCCGCCGTGCAGGACCTCGATTTCTTTGGTTTCGTTCAGGGGGAAGATTATGCTTACCTCCGCAGCGCACGATTTTTTTTTTTTTACAACAATGGATAGAGCTCAAGGGCACACAAAAAAGTAAACAATTTAAAAAAGCCCGCTACTTGCTGCTCCCACAACAAATGAACACAAAAGCAAATTGAATAATGATACTGATAAGGATTATGGACTCCATTGTTTCGTTCAAAAGATTATGCTTAGCCTTACTTGGCACTCCGCAAGTCACGATCATTTACAAACAATAAATAACAACGAAACCAATACAAATAAAATAATGATAAACACAAGTGAAGGACCATCGAACAGGACCAGAGGGGAAGATTATGTTTAGCTTGACTAGTCACTCCGCAACACACGATCGTTTACGAGCAATAAATAAAAACAAGTACCTGCAATAAAAATAATGATAATGAGACAGAAGCACCTTACGCACTAGGGGACGGCCTCGGTGCGCCACGTGTGTTCATTCACGAGGGGTTCATCTTAAAAATGTTTCTATATATATTGTAGTTGAGCCTTCGCCCGTAAGCCTCTTCTCTCTGAGCTGCTCCCCTCTCATGAACCCCGTTACTGGTTCACTCGGATCAGTGGTATCGGTGGTTCACTCTGCCTTTCGAAACTAATTAACAATAAACTGGTAATACTAAGGTTGGTATTGTTAGACACGTTCGCTTCTCACATCAGCTATTTCTAAAGGCTAAGGAGGGAGTCAGTCGGGTTCTAATGAGTGTTTCTTCAGGTTCAGGGTACAGAAGAAGGGTCAAACTACCACCAGGGTCATACAACTACTCCTGGAAATGGGGTTCTAATGAGTGCTTCTTGAGGTTCAGGGTACAGAAGAAGGGTCACACTACCACCAGGGTCATACAACTACTCCTGGAAATGCCCACAACTCCGACGAAAGCCTTGTCAAATATGTGTTCTTTGGCGGCGAAATGTCTTGTAATACGACCCATGTGTTTCGCGGTGTATGAGCTGCCATCGTATCCCCTGGTCGTATCCGTGAGTAATTAAATGGTTGGTATGTGTTCTTGCATGGGCGCCGAAATGTCTTATATTACGGCCCTAAATGAATTCACATAAATCAACAATAAAAACGGCTTCGAGGAATATACAAAGTTACAAACCATTTTTCTTTATAGTTCAGCAGAAAAATGTGAAAGTGTGTGAAAGTAAAAATGATATGAACTTTATAAGGGTGCAGATGACTCACCTCCTCTATCACACACACGGAAAAAAAGGAAGACATTCGCATGACACATCCTTCACATCGCGGCGCCTAAGGTTTGCAGCCCACACTTGTCACGAATATTGAAGACTGAATATGTGTGTGTGTGTGTGTGTGTGTGTGTGTGTGTGTGTGTGTGTGTGTGTGTGTGTGTGTGTGTGTGTGTGTGTCATATAAGTCCCTCCAAGACTTTCCTTTTTGACATTTCAACTATCAAGATTATACAAAACCAAAGAAGCTCTAGGACCAAATTAAAGGCAAACTCAATAAACGAAGCCATCTAAAGTGTTGACAATTTTACGGAAGTGTACTGCATGCCAAAACTTATCGATGACAAAGTACCTACTATAACTAAAGCACACCGGGATAAATTTCATCCTATTTTCTCTAAACAATAAAAAAGTTACAATGACTAAAAAGAAGAGGACTGAACAAACTCATCTTCCGAAACCGCCTCTAAAATGATTTACTATGACCTGCTGTAAAGTACACATCTATGTTTATCGAGGATGACGCAAGAAAGGATAGACACGCCTACTTCCACGGTGATCTGCTTCATAATGTCAGAACGCGCTAACAAATTTCAGGTATTGATGAATGGACTGACATTCTTGAGGCGTGACCATACCTAAACGGGCGGGCAGCAGCAGCGAGGCGGCGGCTGGCAGACAACTGACTGGGGACGGCTTGGCTCGACACGGGAAACACAACACCCCCACCCTACGCCCATCACTGGTGTTTGTGTGTGTGTGTGTTTGTGTGTGTGTGTGTTTGTGTGTGGGGGGGGGGCGGGCGTGTATGTGCGTGGCTATTAATCTGCCTTGAGTTACCGTAATCATTTTAATTTTACCTCATTGCTGTAAATAAAAAAAATAAAAAAACTATCGGGTAAACGAGCTGGTAACATTACTCAGTCGTATACCACATTATTAGTTCCTTAAACATTCTTTCCAGTTATTTTTTTCCCCCTGATTATTAGTAATTTCCTCAATGACTAGTCTTTTTTTTATTTTTCAGTCCTTCCGGCGCTCAGCGCGCAGCGCGGCGGGGCGAGGCAACTTTCTCCCATGACTCGTGCCGCACCGCCGCCACCTCCGCCTCTCGCCCCGAGTTTCGCGGAGTGATGCACACAATGCACGCAAAAATAGGCAACTGATAAATGAAAACGATGGATAGCGACTCTCTTCAGGGAACATCAACGCATTACTCGTAGTACTGCAAAATTGTTATGCTACTTCAATCAGATTTGCATTTGTCAGCACACAAACACACACACGACAGATATTTACTTTAGAAAAAAACTCCCATTGCCAGAAAAATATGCTTAAACCCTCAATCATAACTGGAGTATATCAACTACTACGCTTTAATTGAGCTTCCTCGAGAGCAGGGATCTCCAAACTATAACCCGGGGGCCACATCCGGCCCACTGTTATCAAACGGTGACTGGCTTTGGAAATTGGCATTTTTTAGCAGATGTGACAGGCCATATGCATCACTTGAATTTGAAGTTACAAGGCGAAAATAACTGATTGGTGATTTATTTGCCCATGTCAAAGCATCCAGAGCAAAAATTACGTCACTTGAAGGCCAGGTGAAAGTTCAAAAATTTGCTGAGTTTCCATTTTGTGAAAACTTCATGAAGAAAGTAAGGTCGAATTTACTTCCTTACTTGCAAATTAAATAATTTTAGACTTGAAAAAGTACTTTCAGGAGCAATTCTCTGATTTTGATGCCAGAGAAATAAAATACAGCTTTCAAATTCCATTTGACTGCAATGTTGAAAATCTTTCAAATCAATTTCAAATGGAAATTACTTATCTCCAGTTAGGTGACAGATTTTACAGACAAGTACAAAGAAGAAAAACTGATCTGAGTTTTATTGATTAATGAAGAGCCGTTTCAAAATTTGCAGGAACTTGCTTGTAGTTTTGTGTCCATTTTTGGTTCGACATACCTGTGTAAGCAAACATTTTCCAAAACTAACTATGTCAAGCATAACTATCGAGCAAATTTATCTGATGAACATTTGAAATCCATTCTTATACTTGACTCCTCAAATTTGAAAACTGACCAATGAGGTTTTGAAATAAAAAAAGCAGTATATATTATCCCTCACATTAATGTGGTTGCATAAAAAATAAGGAAGGTATAGTTTTGGTTTACATTGATTATTGCCAACAAGTTTTGTTTTTATATCCTCCATTTGTTTTGCTTTAGTTTGAGTTCATTAAATTTATGAAACTGACGATTCTTTATTTTTTTCCTGTGGCACGCAAAAACGTGCCAAATGTATAATGTGGCCCTCATACTGAAAAGTTTGGAGACCCATGCTTTACATTATAAACATAAGCAGATGCTGTAGGTCTCTCTCTCTCTCTCTCTCTCTCTCTCTCTCTCTCTCTCTCTCTCTCTCTCTCTCTCTCTCTCTCTCTCTCTCTCTCTCTCTCTCTCTCTCTCTCTCTCTCTCTCTCTCTCTCTCTCTTGTTCTTTCCTGTTGGTATGTCTCCTCTGAACTTACAAAAGGAGAAAAAAAACTTGCATGTTATCATATGACTACCCTCGCATTAGTGTGTAACGTGTCTCCCCTACCCCCAGCATCTCCCCAGAGCACCTATTTATATTTACACCAGGACACACGAGAGTATAAGGGGACACATGACGCCACGCGGCCTACACGTGGCAGCCCCCGAGCACTAATTATTTACCAGCCGCCCTCCCCGTCCGTAACTCCGCCTAGCCTCAATTTTGAAGCATTAACTCACATTTGCATAACCTCACACCTGCGTAATTCGTCCCGCCCACAGGTCCTCACATTCCATCTTCAATACGTGACCAACTTGTAATCCAAATTCTGCTACCTCAAAACTGAATATCACTAACCTGTGCCCCTTGTTGCAGACACCCTTTTGAAATACCTGTAACCTGGCGGAGTGGTGCACTTCTTTCCGCCTACAAGTACTCATTCATCCTTCAATATGTGACCTACTTGTAATCCAATTTCTCCGATCGCCTTGAGACATAATTTGCCTAACTTGTACCCCTTGCTGCAGACTCCCTCATGGAATACCTGTACCCAGAAAGTGCCCAAACTGTCTTTTATCTTTGATGAGTAGGTTACCCAGAATATCACGTGCTCCACGAACCAGCAGCAACCGCTTCAACCCCCTCACCACACCGGCTGCCTCAACCCCCTCACCGGCCGCCTCAACCCCCCCCCAGTGCCCCTCTGAAGGCATTCGCGAACCTATGATTAATCAACGATGACAGGTTGACAACAGTGTTCACGCTGGTCAACATAGGAGTGAATCGTATGGTCAACACTGTCCCCCTTAGCCCGGGGTGACGCACGGCTGTCGTAAAGGCTCTAATGAAACGAAGCGTCTCCATGCAGAGGATGAGGAACGCGGCCGTCGCATATGTGGGAGCCTTAACACCTGTCCTACACGTGTGCTACCTGCCCTCGTAACTCAGGCACCCGGCGCGACACGTGAGCACTCAAGGGTGACGTGCCACACACCTGACAGCTCCGCCTCGAGTCATTAGATTTTCTTTACTGATTCTTAATGGAATACTGAGGCAAATTGCATTCACATTTGACTGTAACAGCTTTTAGTTAAACTGTAAGTATAGTCATTAATCTTCTTTGCTGCTTCTTAATGGAGAGCTGAGGCAAATTGCATTCACATTTGACTCGAGAATATACGTAGCTTGAATAAAGATGTTAAAGGAGAGTAAATAGTTCGTTAATATATTTTTCGACAACGAAGCCGGAATTGGAAAGACCAGGCAGCCAAGTTCTCTTTTTCGCCATTCTCTTGTAAGAAACAGTGATGCCAAGCAGACGATGACGTTCAATATATACCACAACCTTAGTTCAGTACAGCTCCTCGGCGAACACCAAATTTGATGTTGTCATGAGGAAAAAAGAAAAGAAAATTATCGAGTGAGAGTCAGAGCCAAGTCCAAGGCCGCTATTGACACCAAGCATTCCAAAGAGAAATCGACTTCCAAGAGCCGCGGCGTGAGGTCACAAGAAACTGTCGCCTTCCCGCACCAGTCATCGTGTTGCCCCAGGTCACCACCACCTCCATGTTCTGACTCACTTCGCTCCAATATACCAAACAGATATATGAGATGCAATATGAAATGAACCCGTAAATGTCACGTTCCTTTGCGCAAATGCTTTGAAATATAACTAAGCGGCAGTGGCAGGATTTACACGAAAAAAAAAAGAGGGAAAGATGGAGAGAAATGGAAGAAAAAAATGGGGGGTGAAGGGAAGGAAGGGAAAGTGACAGAGGAAGGAAGGAACGAAGGGAGGGAGGCACGAAGGAAAGGATGAAGGAAGGAAAGAAGGAAGAGAAGAGATGGAGGAGAAGGAACGAAATAAGGATGGAAGGGAAAGGAGGAGGAACAAAAGCAGGAAACCACGATAGAATATAGGGAGGAAGGAAGGAAAAAGAGGATGGAAGGGAAGCATGAGGGAAGGATGGGAAGGAAGGAAGGAAGGAAGGAGAGGAGAATGACGGACATATCAGGATAATAAACAGGGAAGAAGAAAGGGAAAAAGATAATACGAGAAAAAGATACATAAAATTAGATAGATAGATATAGTAGTGGTGGTATAGAAGGCAGCTCCTGAGGTAATAACATATGTCTACACCTGAGGACCGCGCAGTGGTGATTTTTTAATGAGTAACGGCCACAGGTGTTAGACGAGATCGTGTTAGGCGCACCTAACAACCAACCACCCTAACCAAACCACGTGACCAGCATATAACACACACACACACACACACACACACACACAAACTCTCTCTCTCTCTCTCTCTCTCTCTCTCTCTCTCTCTCTCTCTCTCTCTCTCTCTCTCCCCCCCACTACACACAGCTGCGGGTGGACAGACAAGTGCGGACCTTGGCAGGGGTTCAGTATGACTCCACGGTGGCCACAAGACCTTGGCCAGCGTCCTTCACACGGCCTGTACTGTCTTTCTGGCCCCTCACCTACCTCACTCACTCACTCCTCTGACACGCCATCACTGCTGTATATACACGATTCAAACCCTCAAATAGTAGCTAGGTATATGTTTAGATAGTGGAGGATAGTGAGGAGATAATAAATAACAGGAGCTCACTCACTCACTCACTCACTCCTGACACGCCATCACTGCAATGCCCTGTCTCTGCTGTATATACATGATTCAAACCCTCAAATAGTAGCTAGGTATATGTTTAGATAAGGGGGGGATAGTGAAGAGATAATAAATAACAGCAGCTCACTCGCTCACTCACTCCTGACAAGCCATCACTGCAATGCCCTGTCTCTGCTGTATACACGCTTCAAGCCTTAATTGGTAGTTAGATATAGGATTAGATAAGGGAAGATGGCGGCCAGATGGTAAATAACAGGTTCTGAAGAGCAGCCTTGTCCCTGCTGCGTATATATATATGGTTAAAAGCTTCAATGGTGGTAAGATATGGGAGGGTGGAGGTCAGGTGGTAAGAAACAGGTTCTGAATAGCTCTCCTGTACCTGCTGCGTATATACGATGAAAAAGCCTTGAATGGGAGTTAGGTAAATGTAAAGATAAGGACTGAGGGTGAACAGATGGTAATAAACAGGTTCAAAAAGAGCTGCCGCCATGTGTAGCTGCGCCAAAGTATCTGTCCTGAAGGAAGTGACGGGGGAGGGTTGTTTAATGGTGCCTCACGACTCTTTTTCTTCGTCCAGGTCACATGTACTATTGGCAGTTACGTTCATTAGTTTTTTTTTTTTTGTGTGTGTGTGTGTGAACCGGCTGCCCTCGATACTCCTCCCCTCTCCCCTTCGCACCCCACGATGGGAATAGTTAGCAACCAAACCGGTCAGTCACTCAACACTTCGTAAAAAGAAAAAAGAAATAAATAAATAAAAAATCAGAGCAGGCAGCCTTCAAAGCGTTCCTTCGCCGCGAATACACTTCTTTCATAAGGGTGTTGCTGGTTGGGAAAATCCTAACAATTTCCCAAGACGTCTGGGCTTCCCTGCATGGACTTCCCTGAACAGCCTCCACCTCCTCTCTCCCTCTTCCTGCTCGTCATCTCCCGCCTGGAATTCGCTCCTCCGCCCCTCCCTCCGTCTGGCGTCTGCGTCTGTCCCTTGCTCCACAATACATAGGCCCGTATTTTTTAACGTGCCGGGACCAAAGTTCGCCTATTTAGAAAGCCTCTCCTGGAAGCTGCTGGGATTTTGATGGTGTTCTGTGATCCTAGTGATAGTTGTACCCGACTTCTGCACCGTGAACGGGAAAACACCCACGAGAACCCGGTTAATCCTCTCTGTGGCCCTGGGAAGTGGTCGTAATGGGAGCCTAAAGGGGCTATTACACTGGGCAAATTTTCCGTGGATCTTCAGTCAAACCACGATTTCCGCTGGCGTGGTTCTCAAATTTCCGTAGTTTTCTGACGTGTCCACGATCTTCCCAAGCTACGGCGGTATTACTCACCATCATGATCAACAGCAATAACAAGAAACAAATGAGAACTACGCTAGGAGAAATCGTGGTTTTATTAAAGATCTACAGAAAATTTGCCCAGTGTAATAGCCCGTTAATACGTTTATGAATAGGGATGTATATGTTGTTGGAACGGAAATACTTAAATCATACGCTGCACTTCTTCAGACACCTTCGCTTGTCTTTGAACGCTGCATGCAATTATTAAGGAAACGCCTCTCGAGATCAGTCAAGGCCGGTCACTGCAAGTCTGTTGAAACGCACGCACTCACTCACTCCCTTCCTTCCCCACGACCTTCCCGCAGAGACAGACATACTTATGGAGACACTGGACAGGACGTGGACACAGCTCAACATTCCACCACACGGACACTGAGGACACTTGCTGACCGGACATCCAGCTGTGGCTTCTTGGGGCGCCGGGAAGAGGAGGGAGAAGGAAGCAGAGTAAGGGAGAAATGTAAAGTGAAATGATGAGATGTCAGGAGGAGGAGGAGAAAGGAGAAAGGAAGGAGGAGGAGGAGGAGTTAGAAATAAT